>NC_133159.1:73562500-73577500 GCF_040802235.1 Manis javanica
TTATATTTTAGAAGGGCAGTTCTACAAAATGTTCTGTAGTTCCAGAGGAGAGAGGGCATTTTTGATGATTGGTAGTCCCAGAAAATTTAAACCAAATTATGACTTTTTAAAACAAAGTTCCAGCTCTTTGGGCCACCAAAAGCTCCACTGAAAGATTATGTATGTTGATTCTTGATCCACAACTGGAAAGTTTTTGGACCAGACTTCGAAGTGAGAAAATTATACAAGTGTACAAATCACGTAGTATTAGAAGGCACTTCAGAAGAAAAATTGGTGATCAACAGTTGTCCAGCACCCCCAGTACTGCATAGTTTCAGATCTATTTTAATCTCCTTAATAAGTTCTATAGCTATGCAAGTGAGTGCATTTTGATAACTGCTGTGCCTAATTTGTAACAATTACTGTCAACCTTCAGTTAAGAGACTGTTCATTCCACGCTGGCCCAGAAAAGAGTGAAATGTATGACTCGTGCACATAATTTTATTCACATCATATTTCATACTGATTATGTATTGATGACATTGATTCATTTACTCTTTACAGCGCCACTTGCATGGATATTAAATCTTATTGACCACAGATGAATTTTAATTTCAAATTGGTGATAGATTTTTCCATCAGCTTTGATAGTATGTTTGACTTTTTCATCATTAACCCAAGCAATCACACAGCACTGAGTTATTGCATTGAAACAAAAAGTGCACACTTCACTTGGTAATTCTTTATGGATTTACAATAGGAACTTCATTAATGTCTGTTGTAAGGATCACAAAAAAACAACATTTATCTGCAAATAGGAATTTAGCAAGCTTCAAAAGTCTCAGGAAAAAATATTAGGTGTCTTTGTCTTCTGTAATGCATTTTCTTAATGCTGTGGGGGGAAGATGACTAATATCTGAAAACTTTTAATCATTTAAAATTATACTGCCATATTGTAATGCTTATTTTTATTGCTTTCCCTTACTCAAGTTTATGGGATAATTAAAAATGTATTTTCTATTTCTTTAAGTAAGTGTTAATCAGAATATGCACACTTTTCTTCATTTAATTTACTAATATGGGAAGCTACATTGGTCACCCATTTTAAAGATAGAAGTTTAATTTTTTATTGCAAATTAACCAGTCACCATTGATGAGGTACTTCAGGCTTCTCTAGGGAGTGCCAATATGTATAAATACTTGCATATTTTTATGGTTTGAATTATAATTAAGTGAATCTGCAGGACAGAGTTAAGAACAGTGAATGAGGCACATAAATATTTTTTGATGCCCATTTCAATTTAGAGACAAAGTCATTGGCAGTTTTCCTTGGTAGCCAAAAAAAAAAAAAGTGCTGGGAGTAGAATGGTTGCTCTCTTCTCCACTGCCTGCGATGTAAAAGCTTAGTTTTTCCACAAATACATCTTAAGCTTGTTGCTGATTTTACACCATTTCTTTCCCTGACTTAGTAAAGTATAAGAAATGATTGTTACAGCCCACCGACACGCATGGTGAGAACTGAAGGATGTAGAGACCAGTTCTCTGGAAAATATAGCCAGATCGTGAAGCACTGAATGTAGTCAATAGCAATGCTAGCTATGGACTAAGTGCAAAGGACATACTAGAAATATGAGCAGGATCTTAAAAGTACCCACTTACTGAGTACAAGACTAGGTAACTTGAGAGGTGTTAGGGAGGAGAACTGGAGACAAACCTAGTTTACGTGTTTACAAGATTGTGTGTGTTGTGCCTTTCATGTAAGTCTTGTTTTCCACACCTTTTCTTAGATGGGAGAGGTGTAGGGTGTTCATTTTGGAACACGAAATACATTAGGTAACAAAGAAGACCTACTAATGTAGTATTTTCTTAATGTTGGAAGCCAAAAAGAGACAGGTGGTCTTCAAAATTGAAGAGCTCTTAAAAAACATGAGAAAGTAGAACTTAAGGATATGTTCTTGTCAGGCATTGGTGAGAAGCTGCATTTTGAGGGTGATGTTAGTTAAGAACATGTTCCTGTTGGTATAAATGTCTCACATTTTTGCCCTTGGTGCTCAGCTCACCAGGAGCACAGTCAATTCACAAGGTAATTTTTGTAAATAAAGGTTTTGGGCAAGCTAAACGTGGTCCTGAGAAATATTAATGAGATGGCAAGGGGGAAGAGGTAATGAAAACATACTTCCAGGTGGAACATAAACTGCTTTTGGGACCCAAAGAATGCCTTGAAATTATCTTCCCCAAACCCTGTGGTGTTTCTTTTCAAGAGGTGATGAGATGTGGAGAAATGACAAATAGCTCCATTTTATTATTTTCTTCTCTCTTCTCCATATTTTTGGTAGGGAAAATTGGACATTAATTTTGGCCATTTTCCTTCTATTCACAGAACCAATTACGTTTTTAGTGCATGATGCATAATAAATATATCCAAGCATCCTCTGGCTTAAAAGTAATGAGTCCATTATTTGAATATCCCTTCTTTAAAGGCACTTAATTGAATGGGAAGTATAGGCCACCATCTTCTGGTCCGTATAAACTTTTTATCTCTGAAATTTATTCTCAGCATCTGGGATGTGTAGTTCAGTTGGTCTGCATGATTGGTTTTAATATGTTCTGGTTTTTGTATCTTCTGAAAAGAATAATTTTAAGCTTTTAAATCATATAATCTCTTGACTGAAATCTCAGATACTGGTGTTGAAAGATCTACACAGTTTTATAGCCTATAGCATTTAAAGAAGGCTTGGGTATCAGGGAGAATATTGCCTTCTGGAGAGTTTTGTATATACAATCAGGAGTTGTGGTGGTTTTTTTTTTTTTTTTTTTCCTGGTAAATCTTTGCCTGATCTGGAATTCTTTCTTTGCTTTAAGAGTGATGGGTTCCATCTAGAATTATCTGTGCTTTTCAGTAAAATAAAATACCACATCTCTTTAGTCAGAGAAAAATTTAGTGAGTGTTCTAGTTTACATATCACTTTGCAATTTCCCCGTAGTTACATAATTGGTGTTGTATGTGTCCATCCTAAAGGACGTTTGATGCTCATTTATTAAATATGCTCTCTGGCTGCTGCTGCATCTTTGTTCTGGACAGACAAATTACCTTTCTCACACTGAGCTTCCTCCACTCTAGGGAATTAAGCCTCCACCACTTTAATTAGCTTGGAAGTGGGGGGTTGCAGTTTCTAATAGACTTCAGGCTTTTAGTAAGTTAGGGAAAGAGGGAAACAAAAACTTACTGGGAAGCTCAAAATGTCATTTAAAACCGTAAAAACCTAATATATATTATTTCATTTTGGTAATTGCAAACAGATTGTATTTGATGACTGTGTGGATTGTCATTTCTAACTTAGACATTAAAGTTAGACTTCCATTGAACTACATTCTAAAATTGAACACAGTCTCTAACACATTACATAGGTTTGATTTATATATTTATAATATGTATGTACTATTAAGTGACATAGCAGATAGGAAATACTAAGTGAAAAGTATCTGAATTTTTTATGAATAATATACATGTATATGTGTATATACACACACACACACACATGCATGCACTCACATATGGGTGAGTGTCACATGGGGATATCAGAATAATGATAATTGCTAATATTTGTTTAGCTTTCATTAAGTGCCAGGCACTGTTGAAAGTGCTCCATATGTATTATGTAATCCTTATAACAGCCTTATTATGCCCCCTTTAGGGGATGGGGAAACTGAGACACACACAGGTTAAATAACTCACTAGGTGTTCCACAGTTGGGCATATTAAACCAGAACTTCCTAGGGAAGGACTTGGCTCTGAATGTGCCTTCAAGATATGACTACCAGGCCCAGTGTTGTAATTCATTCTTTTCAGAAAGAAACTTGGCTTTTACCAGAGTTAAGCAATTCATTGTAAAACTATACTAGAAACTTTCTGTAAGTCCATTTATTGTCTAATTTTCTCTGCTAGTAAAACTGCAGAAAATATTATGCTTTAGTTCTTTACTGCTGAAGTAGTATAGAAAGCCTCCATCAAGTCACAGTTGGAAAGTAATCTAATGAAGATTAGTGAATATAGAGAGGACAAAAACTGTCATGTTTGAGATTAATATCACTCAAATTTAGTATTTTAGCTAAGATGCCCATTTTTATTTCTTGCAGGTCTGCTAAAAGGTCAGAGTAATGCAGAATGCGTGCCTTCATCTCAGATTTTGTTCATCACAGGTGGATCCCATGTGTCTTCAGTAGACAAGTCACCTTTGTAGCTAGCACCAGTGCCAGCTCCATGCCACTGCGCACCTTCTTTATTCTTGATTGCCCTTCCCGCATTTATTGGTGTATTAAAATGACTGAATATGAACATTAAGGACTCCATGAACCTGGGCTAATGGGAGACTGTAGAGAAAATGAAAAAAGATCCACCGGAGGACATTTTGTTTTGTGGGGGGAGGGAGCTTGGGAGGAGGGAGATGACTAATGAAGCTAATTAAAAGAAGCATTCAAATCTGCTTTCTACCCTCATTAACAATTAGCAGGGCACTGGCCAGTTTGTACCCTGTGTTTTACCTTAACAACATTCTATTTGCTCTTTGTATATTTAAGTGTCGTAAGGAAATGTGTTTCAATCAAAACTGAACATGAGATAAAGAAAAGAGATGTGGCTTTTGTGATATTCTATCACAAACACTTTTATTGTATCTCTGTAAAATACAATGTATGTATGCATGTAAGTGTTTTCGTCCTAATGTTGCTATTCCCATGGCAAAGACAAAAAAAACAAAAACAAAAAAATTGGAAAAAAAATTGGGCTCATAGCAGCTGCTGTGTAGAAATTCCCCCCACTTCTAATTTGCTGAATGAAGAAAAAAATCTTTTATTTGTGATATTTTCAGAGACATTTGCTCTAGTATGGTGTATTTAAATAATAAAAACTTAAAAGAAAAATACTCATTGGAGTTTGGGTTTAAACACTGCTTTATCTTGTCTGTGTTTTGGGAAAATTCAATTTTCTCATTTGATACCAAGCTCACTTTAAATCTTAGAGGGGGAGGGAGATGGGATGTATATTTGTTTAGCTCTGGGCCAATAAGGTATTCAGTTACTTAACCATGCTGTTTTGGGCAGGGGTATAAAGCAATGTTGGAGCCCTTTTCTATAAGTTCAGAATATTCTGTTAACAGCACTTCATTACATTTCTATATCACAGTGGATCTTTGTGTTTATAAATATTTGTTTGATTCTTCATCTATTCCATTTATTCTCTTTTCTCAATTGGGGAGCCTTGAATATTGATGAAAAGCATGTTAAAAAATGTGGCATAACCATCTTGTTCTGTTACCAAGTTTATAGCTTTGGAAGGAAATAACATTTCTAAACCATACCTGGACGTATTTTGAAGTTCCATTCGTGGTTAGGGCCCTAGAGTTCTTCTGTCATCTGCACTGGGTGAAGCAACCGTGCGCTGGTGAGCTTTTTAGACTCCTGTGGTTTGCTGTGTGATTTGTTTATTTTGGTTTGCTCTTACACTCTTCGACTTTCTCTGCCTTTCCATATGTTGTGGGGAGGATTTGGATTTCATTTAGTGGTAGATTTGAGATAGTTAACTAGTTCTGGCAGGGTATCCCCGTAGCACCTGCAAGGCTGCAGAGGCACTGCTGGAAGGCATGTGTAGGCAGGCCAAGGACTCCGACCCGGGGCTGAGGCTGGAAGGAGGAAAAACCAGAGAGGCTATACTGGCGTGTTACCTGGAGATAAATCTCAACTCCAGCTTCTGCTGTGGATTAGTAAAACCAGGTGTGTTTCTAATGCTATTTTTAATTTTCTTCCTAAAATGGCATGTTTTCATTTCTCTTGTTCCAACAAAGCTCCTGATACAAACCCTCTCTCCAAGACTAGGAATAGGTTATATAGAGAAGTCTAGCTCAGCACATCTCAGCTAGCAGTCAGCTTTCCTTTGGGGTCTCCTGATTTGTAAGAGTCCAGGCCTGGAGGAAAAGCCGATTGCTCAAACTGCGCAAACCTGCAGGAGAATTTAAAGGCAGAGAGTTAAAGTGAGTCATTAAGAGGGTTATAAAAAGGAAATGCAAGAAAAAAATAATGAAATCACAAATAATACCTGCTTTGAGCTATATGTTTGAATTTCTACAAACTAGTTTCTGTTCTTAATGATTTTTTCCTCTGGATGCTTCAAGACAGAAGAAAATGTGTTAATAAGAATGCAAGCATCTTTTATATTCTTTTTGGCATAAGCGCTCATGTCCCATACAGTAGAAATTCAAAGGAGACAGTTAATAACTTAGTAAGTAATACAGTGTGGCATTTAGTGATGTGGAGGGCTAAGGTCATTAAAGACTTTAAATGAACTATTATAGACTGGCTCCTCAAGCACTCTGCATATTTAATAACGAGCTTCTAAAAGCATTTCTTAAGTTGCAGACCTATAAGATTACAAATGTCACTCATGTTAGTATAATCCACATGCAAGTGGTGAAGACTTCTCTTTGATGTGCTAAATTGGAGAAGTACTAATGGAGCTATGAATATACAATAGAACATATTTAAGTAGTAGTCTTGCTTTAGGTAAAACACTTTCTTGAAACCAGAGGTATTTCAAAAAATAAAACCTTGCTCTAATGGCGATGCTCTGTATGTATGGAAAGCTGCTAAACATACTCGTTTATTCTGATGTGAGTAGTGATTGTGTTCCAACCCCCAACCCCAACTTCCTGTAGGGAAAAAAAAAATACATGATCTCGTTCACCTTTCATCCGTTGCATTTGTGATAGTGAGATGTACTCCACTCTCTTGAAAGGACTTATTTAACATTAACCACATCATAGAGCAAGATGGCCCCCTGTCCCTACAAGCAAGTGCAATTAGATAAAAGCAAATGTTAGTGAGCCCTCCTGAACTCCTGATTAAAAAAAAAAATGTTTATGATACATATAAATGTCTCAATCATGCAAATTGTCACTCTTGCTAATGAAACAATTTTGTAAAAAGATTGTTCTCTGAAAGAGTTTAATGTTTTTTTTTTTCTGTCTTGGTAGATTTACCCACCCCAAAAGGCAGGAGAGCCCAAATGAAGCTTCCCACACCAAATTGTTTGCCACAAGAAACTATTTTCAGCTGTTGATGATTTATTAGGAAATAGTTTGACATGGACTGTGTTATATAAAATATCAAAGGAGAGAACTGTTGCACCAAAATGAAGCCTGTGAAATTGTCATCCTCTTAACAGTATTTAAATTCTTTATTTTGCCCTTATCACTGAATTTGAAACAAGTAATTGTCTGAAATGAAGTTTTTAATTTAAATGGCCTTAAATGTCCATATAGTAAGATTCTAACATGCACTCCTATTTTTATATAAGATACTTCTTAGGGCCAATAAACTTTAACGAATAGTGAATCCAAGCGCTGTATATCAAGACACTAGTGAAGAGTTTCCACGTAGCCTAAATAATTATGTTAAAATGGCGAAGAGGTTGTCTGAAGACTCCTTTCCCTGGACATCCTATCCTGGGTGCCTGCCTGTGCACCTAACTCGGCTTGAGAGGCCCTTGGAAGCAGACCGTTTACAGGTTGATGTTACTTGTTGCTTTGTTACTAAGACACCTATTGTCAGTCCAGCCAAGTCCCAGAAATGCTTATTGCAGTTAAATAGCAATTTGTTTCCATGAAACTGCAATTAAAGTATTACTGAGCAGCCATTTTAGATTGGCAATGCTCTGAACGCATGTTAAATAGCCAGCAACTCCCACTTGCAGAGCCTGAGATCTGACTAGCAGTGAAGTGCAACATTCACCCATGTTGGGTATCTAGTTAAGAGGCATTTGTAGCCCTCTGCTCCCATCGTGAACATGCTGAGAGCAATGACAAGTCAGGGCTGATTTTTGGAAGGTGAACTTGGAACTTACTTCAAGTGAATACTATTTTCAGTTGTACAAGTGCTTTATGCTAGTAGATATATGCCTGTTTCCTAGAGGGAATGTTTTCAAGTTCAGATTGACTCTGCTGAGAATGGACTGCAACTCGGAGGCCTCAAGCCAATAATGTACTACAGGTCCTGACATGTTACAGCTGTGTAAACAGGGCCATTCTATCTCCTAAATCACAACTAGTAAAGCAGGGGATGAAAATCAATTGATTCTGTTATAAGTTCTTTGAATGACACTGGAAAGTTGTTTAATGACTCTGTCAGGATGGACAAGCCTCAATTTGGCCACCAAAATACCTATTTTAATCATTTCTCTCCCCTCAGAAACAGGGCAGGCCAGCCTTTCCTGGGTATTCGCATCACTATCACCAGAGCAGAACCTGCTGGGGAAAGAAAGGATCTGAAACTGAATTCTTCCCGAAGATCTAAAGTTCAGGATTTGATGAGTGAGAAAAGGTGAAGTGCAAAGGTTTTGCTGAAAATGTGAAACATTGGTGTAAGATCCTGAAAGGAAAGGATTTCAGAGGTGGTGTTTTAAATTGCAATTAGCACTGAATTCTAACCAGCTTGGAAACAATCATTAGCTCAGGAGAACAGGAGGCATCTCACCTCCTTCGGCTGAGAAAGTTCCCCTTACCTTGAATCAAAAGATTTATATCCTCAACTTTTTCAAAAACAATTTTCATGTGCAGTGCATCTATTTGTAGGCTTTCCACCTGTGTTGTTTGTGCTGTGATTTTTTTTACAAGAGGAAAACAGTAAATTGTTTCTTCCTAAATTAATTTTTCACTTCTGTGAATTGAATGCTTTTAGGAACTGAAAAGAGAAAATCTGAAGACAAACTGAATTTACCAATGAAGATTAATCATGAAAGCTGGAAAGGAAATTGCTTGTTTGGCTGCAATTGTAAACTTTTTCTTTATTTAAATAAGGAGAGGTAGAGATGGGTGTGCCTTGAATTCTGCATTTCCCTCTAAGGCCTCAGACGGAGTTTCTGTCATCATTCACGGGACTTAACACTTTCCATCAACCTTACATCTTTAAATGTAATGTTTAATACAGTAACTTTATCTTGGAGTTGTACAAGGGGTCTGTAAATGTATTTATGTGTTAACATTTACAATTAATAAGTACTTACACATGTTATCCTAGTCCTCATAATTAGCCTCTTAATTATGATGATTGTCTCACTTGGACAGGCGAGGTCAGGACAGTTTAGGGAGGTGACTTACTTAGCAGGGCCAGGGCTAGAGTGAGGTGAAGGGGCATTCTGGGTACAAAATTTAAGAGGGTGTTAAAAAGATTAGTAGTCAAGATAACATCTTAATGCCATATTTTTTTAAAAAGTTAACACAAAAATATCCATGATGAATAAAATGATCACAATTTTACATAAAGGCAGGATTAGTATCACTTATCTTTCCTTTCACCTCAGGCTCCAACATGGCTGGGCCCTGTCATTAATTAAGGCCCCAAATGCCAGAACTGCTATGTGAGCCATGGCATTTGGGGCATTTTGGTAGAATTGCCTTATAAGTTGTCAGACAGCAACAATGATATACTTTATTCTATGAGCTGTAATTAGTTTTTTTCTCCTCCCTTAAAAAATTGAAGTAGTTTATCTTTATCCAACCTAGAATGACCACTCATTTAGATGGCACGCAAACTAGCCTGCTCTAAAAAATTTCTTTTGAGTTTTCACAAATCTCAACTACTTCCTGATGAATAATTAAGTATACTTGATAACAACTCTTGTCTATAAGTTGTTATCTCTGAAGAAAAAGAGCAAGACTTCAGTCATCCTATTACCCCAGAAAGCAAAATGGTTGAACTATGTCCCATACAAAGTAGTAAGTGGTGTGCTTAAAATGTTTGAATATGCTGTGGCTTGAGTCTGCAGATAATACTTGTGGCTCTTTGTGGCAATGGATTCAACTGTATAAATAAACACATGCTTTTACAAATATAAAAGGTAATACACATGCAACACAATTTTTATAGAAAATGTTTATGTGTTCTAGCATGTTGTAAAAAGCAGACATACCACAAAAAAACTAATTCGTATTTGTACCTTTAAGATGGGGAGCACTGAAGTATTCAAATGGAACATATGATACCTTTAATTACGTCCAAACGTGACATGATTCTGAGCTGATTTTTAAATTTTGTCAGCTATACTTAGTATTTCCCATTAATTGCCAGAATCCAAAAAGATACTAAAATTTGTAAATTACTATAACAGTATTAAATCCAAGTGCCTTTAATACAAAGAGAAGAATAAGGAAAATTTTCTATTCAGTTTAATAAAACATTATTTTGATGTTGATAAAAAGGCTAAGCAAAAAAAGACTTTTTTTTTGGGTTGGATTCCTATGTGTAGTAGATTTTGGTGCCAAAGTACCAGTTTCTCAAAGCCCGTAATGTCTGCATGTTATTTCATGGAGTATTTCAGCCTGATGACTTCTTGCAACTTATCTTTTAATCTTTTATTCTGCTATGTGCAAAATGAAACTTAGGTCAACCAATACATGTTTTTCCACTACAGACTAAATTACCCTTATTGGATATGAATGGATATATATATACACACACACACACACACACACACACACACACACACATCCTCTTTAGGTTTTAAGGCCTGAAATATATGCATAGATTTAACACACTATAGATTCAAGAACTACAGAATATTGATTGCAAAGAATAAGACACTATTTGTTATGCATATATTATGATAAAATCAGTAAATTAAGTCTGGTAACATCGCCAAGGGTTAGGCAGTATCTGCACCAGCTAGTGAGGCAACAGGACCCATACGCTCAACCACTTAGTTACACTACCCTCTAGTATGAGCAAAACCCACCACCCATTCCAGTTATTCATCAAATGCCGTCCATACTAGAGCTGCCTAACCAGTACAAGAAGTAGCCTAAATAGTGTTCATCAGTTTTGCTTTGTTTTTTGTTTTCAGCAGGGTATGGGAATAGATGTTTATGGAATTTATAATAAAATACTTTCTCAAAATTTTAGGCTATGAAAAAATTTCTATCATGAGAAAAAGGGAGTAGAGAGAATGGAAGGCACAATTACCTGAGTAAATTGCTCTTTGAGGGAGCATCAAGGGGCTGGAGTCTCGCTGCAGATTGGGAAGAAGACTATGGGTTCCCCAAACACCTTTGCCACACGCCCCATTAACATGGTTTTGTTTGTCCTGTTTCACTACTGTCAGCAAGACCTTCTGCCTTACCCATGCAGGATGCAGTCACCATGTGGGGCGAACTCTATGCTTCTGTGTGCCGCAAGCCCGTGCAAGGCTGTGACGTCAGGAGGTTGCAGACATTAGCAGTGTCAGCAGTTTTTAAGTTGATATGATACAGCACTTGGTGACACTTCACAGGTGTGTCAGGGAGAGCTGAGGTGAAATGAAAATTGCAACAGAAATAAAGCAGACTCCAGTGTTTTTGATGAAGTTTGCGGCAGGGTACCACTGCAGCACAAAACATTGCCTCTGGTCTGTTAAAGCTGCAGCCCCTGGAAACCTAATCCTTCCCTTCTCTGAGAGTGGAGTGGAGGCAGGGGGGGCCAGAAGAGATGGAGCGGCCAGGTTTGAGTTTTCTGATTTGCTACTAAGTGAATCAGGTGGATAAACAGGCTTGATTTTCAAAGGACAGGCGATCCTAAATGGATTTCTGACACTGAGGCTTTTAGCTCAGTCTTTCTTCCAGAGGAGGTGTATAATTCACTGGTTACCTCATGCTGTATGCAATTAAAAAAATTTTTTTTTTTTACCCTCTTTAAGTAGTAAAACGTGTAAATTAAAACGAAGTGGGAAGGAAAGGTTCCGGCTGGCTTGGTGCTCTAGAAAGCCAGACAGTCTTTGCTGTGGGCCAAGTGAAAGGTGTGGCTGTACTATTTTTTCCCTTAAGTTGTGTTTTGTATTTTTTTAGTCCAGAATTTCCAACAGGCCCACCAAAGGATTCTGCTTCTGGAATCCCCTTGTTTTGCATGCAGATGGCATGTTAATGAACTCATTACTGTGCATTTTATCCAGCTCTGGACAGATTTGTGACATTATTTTTCAAAACAAAATGGGGTTAGGTGGTTGGTTGGGCCTGAAGAGAATTGGGTGACTAAGTTAAAAAAATATTTCCCCAAACACTATCAACCTGCTCAGGTTGCCGCTAAACATTCTATAAAACTATCCTTGCCTTTCCCCTCCCTTCGAAAAAGGCTCTCTAATTCCCCCACAGTCCCAAAGATTTATAGCACTGTGTGCCTTCTAGAAGGTGTGAAGTCCAATTCCATTCTGAAATTAGGCAATTCTGGGCTTTCTTTTTGATTCCTTAGGCATCTATGGGTGTCTTGTAACCTCTTTTTGCTTAGGTTTCTGCACTAGCCAAGGAAGAGATGGCACTCACTCACTGTTGTCTTAAGGGGAATGCTATGAAAGTGAAGGGCAGATTATTTACTTTGTAATCTCTGCTTCGTGATCTTTAGGATGAGGATACTCATGCCCACCCCTTCCCATTTATTTTAAGGCATGTAATAAAGCACATATTACACTGTAATATGAATAAGCACCAAATTGGGAGTCAGGAAACACTTAGAATTTAAATCTAGTCCTAAAAGGAAGTCAGATGGAACCTATGATTAAGTGTATCTCTCCAATCAACTTTTAGCCATGGGCTAATCATTTATTCTCAATACCTCATTTTGCCCATCTGTCAAATGGGAGTGTACTAGGAACAGCTCAGCTGTACTTGCCAATGGATTAGGTGAGTCATTAGAAGGTAAAAGGGTTCTGTGTACTGAGGGTGGTGCTCTTTTGGGTTGCTAACACATTTGAAACAATGGAAAATACAGTGGCTTCTCCAATTAAGGGTGAATTACAAAGTCTTCAGTTTACTTTGAAAATTATTGTAGCCGATTCTTGCCTGTCTTCTCTAATGGAGGGGAGTGGTGATGCAGATTAATACAATGGATAACACAAATAATTCATTTTTGGTTTAAAATGTAATAAGCAATATTTCTCAAATTTTTAAAGTTATGTTTTTGACTAGTTTTAGGATCACAGAAAAATAGAGAGGGAAGTACAGAGACTTCCCATGACCCTCCATTTGCATAGCCTCCCCACTTATCTACATGCCCCACCAGAGGGGTTCAGTGGTTAACAGTTAGGAACCTGCACTAACACATCATTATCACCCAGAGTCCATGGTGTGCATTAGGGTTCACTCTTACTGTTAGACAGTCTGTGAGTCAGGACAAATGCATAATGACACGTATCCGTCATTTATGGTGTCATGCAGAGTGTTTTTGCCACCCTGAAAATCCTCTGTGCTCCACCTATTCAACCTCCCCCATCCTACCAACCCTGACAACCATTGATCTTTTTACTCTTTCCATCTTGCCTTTTCCAGAATGTCATAAAGTTGGAATCACACAGTATGTACCCCATTCAGATTGGCTTCTTTCACTTAGTAATATTCATTTAAGGTTCCTCTATGTCTTTCCTTTTAGTGCTGAATAATATTCCATTATCTGGATGTACCACAGTTTATTTTTCTATGCACCCACTGAAGGGCATCTTGGTTGCTTCCAAGTTTTAGCAGTTATGAATAAAACTGCCATAATTATCCATGTTCAGGTTTTTTGTGTGGATGTAAGTTTTCAATTATGTTATTTTTAGAAGCAAGATGATAAGGCTTTTGGTAGGCAAATAATTACAAATATTACACAAAATCTGCAATTCTACAAACTCAGACCAAATGGTGGTAGAAGATAGCTCAGGAGAGGAATTAATATTTGTTAAACAATTACACAGTCTGGGCATTTTTTTCATATGTCATCCCCAACATGCAATTTGGAGGCAGATGTTACCACTCCTACGTTTGCAGTTAAGAAAGCAGGGATATAGGTGAAGTAACTCAGTCAAGGTCACAGAGCTAGAGTTATTTGAAAAAGGTGAATCTGACCCCAGAGCCTTATCAATAGGGTCCATGGCCTCCTGTAGGGTAAAGCACGTTAGGATTAAAGCTTTACACAGCTAATCCCTTGTTTGGCTAGTCTACCATCAGATAATGGAGTTGATACTATTCACTTAAAACCATAGCAAGCTTGTGAATATTAAAAATGTTTGATTGCCTTTGGAAGGAGACATTGATCCAGATATCATTATTTACATGTGAAAATAACCATAGCGTGCTCTTGACTGTACACTTTCCTTAGGATAATAACCTTTATTTCCCACTGTTTTTTGAGGAAAGAGGAGTTATCATTTGCTATTTGTCTAATAATACAATTAGAGCTAACTGTTATTAAGCTCAGCATTCCACATGCAAAAGCTCATTTAATTCTCATAAGAAACCTACAAAATCATTTTACACATGTGGAAACTGAGGCTGAGGATGGTTGGGTAACTTGCCACATATGGTTAGTATGTAGAAAGCTGACAGTTGAACCTAGGTCTGTCTGAAATGTGCTGTCAGGTGCTGGCACTGTTGAATTTTGTGACAGCACCATCAAAGAAGGTGACATTATTGCCATTTTATAGGTATGCAAGTGGATGTTCTGAGGTTTTGTGTGATGTCCTGTGAACATGTCGACCTGCTTGGTTCAAGAACCTGTGTGTGACCCAGAACCGTGTTGCCTTTGGTCAACTCTATTGAACCTGTGTTGCTCATTTATAGAATAAACTGTGGGGAAATGTCTAAAACTTGGACTGTGTCCTCGATCTTAGAGGTCTTTAGGAGCACCTTTTTTTCCTTCACCATCTAGAGATTTATCAAATCTCATTAACCACTGTTAAAATAATGTGAGCTGAGCCCCGGGTTGGTTAGCATATTTTTCTTTACATTTTCTAAAAATGGCCACAATTGTGAGTCACTCTCATTTATCAAAGGAGGCTCACTATATCTGTAGCATTTATTTTTTTCCCATTTTCTATGAGAGAAACCTTTGGCTGGAACATATTTTAATTTCGTTTGACCCACTTTACTTCATGTTGCTTTGGACAAATACAAGTCTCTTCTGAATTTGCTCGTGGCCTTTGCAGGGAGGACAGGCGAAGATCATGAACATTTGCAAACTGGGTCTTCAAGTCTT
>NC_133159.1:76652500-76737500 GCF_040802235.1 Manis javanica
CTATTAATTACTACAAATTAATGTGACTCTCTCTTCCTCTGGTGATTGGAATAATAATCAGCCAGATTCGTGGAAAGAGCACAGAGAACATATGCAACCCTGCCAAAAATAATAAGTTTAAAAAACAGACATTTGCAATCTATGTGTTCAAAGACTGGATGGTTTTCTTGTTGCCAGTTGTGACCTCACTTTGCCCCAACTTCCCCATTCCAGGTATCTTCTTAATGTGCTTTTTCCTGTGTGATGAAAGAGAGAAGCATCATGCTCTTGCCAATAATTATTGGAGCATAGAATAAAATCTTTATTGTGCTCCATCGAGGTATGGGGGAAATATAACCCTATCCAAGGTGATGGTTTTCTAGGGAATGAGCCCAAATGCCCAAAGTCCCATAATTTGGCTACTTCCTAACATGAAAACTTTGCTCCACAGCAAGGCTGGTAATTAAAATTACATGATGCTTTCACTCTGGCAGTGCAATAGGCAGGACTCACAGGGGAAATAGGAACCTTAATAAGAGATTCTGGAAACCCAGAATGATTCAAACAGAAGAGATTCCCCCAGCATTTTGTGGTATCCTACATCTACAAATGACCACTGCCAGGAAGTGTTCATCCCCCTTCAGGCCCACCTTTTAAAATAGAATGGTATATTTATCTTAATGACTAGAAGAATTCTAGACACCTAGATCCCCATTTCACCCAGTAAAGTGCCACAATAGACTAGGGCTAAACAAATACTTGTGGTGGTAAATGTAATAATTTATACTTTATAAAATATTTTAAAAACAAACATATGGCCAAATAATTAGTAACGACATATTTGTGCTTTCTAATGTATAAAATTTTAAAGTTTATTTTACTAATCTGGGCATTTTAATACCCTCCTTCTCAAAGTCACTTTATGCCTTCTACTTTTAACTTTGTGAACCAATAGCATATGGTTTTTCACATATAAGGAGCTTCCAAATGTTTGTACTGCATTTTTAGATTAATCAAAGAATGGAGTTTAGCCACAGTATGGAAATTTATAATAATTTGGGAGGTTGTACAGGAGGCACTGAACATCTCACAATATGAACAAAATTAGTGGCAGGGGGGTTACAGGGTGGGGGTGGCAGAGACTACACCTCGAATTCTCTCTTGCCATTGGAAATAGGATTACGATTTGGAATAACATGCTGTCTCTTTCTCTTGGCTTGGGATGGTCCATAGCTCTAGAAAAATCATCATTTGCTAATGTATTAGTAGGCTACTCTGTATTATTAGCTCTGTGGGCTCTCTTAACTGGACAGAGGCAAAAATCATAATAATGTACCTCCTAACTTGCAGAAGAAATGGTGCCAGATGTGTACTGGTGTTTGGACTAATTATTTGATTTTTACTATTGACTATACCTAAGTGTGTGTTTTTAACACAGAGAGGAATTATCTTGACACCATCTGGTAGCAATTTTTCATGTCTGACAAAATTTAAAACTCAGTTTGAAGCTTAGCCAGTGATAAATATGCTTAGGATTCTGGGAGACCTTGGTCAGCCTCTGACCTTATATGTATCCGGGCATTTGTCTCAAACTGTGGTTACACTATTTTATTGATGTGCCCAATCTGTTACCTTATGATAAATAAGACATTTTCTTGGATAGTGACAAGGAAGTTTGGGATGATTTTTCTCCCTTTTTTCATTGTCAAGAAATGTTTCTTGGCTCTAAGTCTGGACTTAAGTTTATGTTTTCCATTTTAAGAGCTTCTCAAGATCTGTTCAAAAACAGCATTAAAGAGGAGAAGGAGGAAAACAAATGCTTATAAAGCTGCCACAGAAAAGTCTGATAGACAAAACTGTGGTTCTCAAGATGCACTTTTTCCTTCCCTCTATGCTCATTCAGCAAATGCAGAAGGAATTTATTGTTGGAAATTTGTGTAATCATTTTTATCTGATTACTTGACAAGATGCTACATGAGCTCTAGCTTCTCTCCACTTTAGAAATCCTGGTTTTATTACAAGCATGCTCCAGTTCCTCCAATTGTCTTTACGGATTCGAAGGGGCTGCTCAAGCTTTGTCACTTATTTTTAAGAATATAATTTTCTAAGAGTGGAACATTCTAGCTAAGCCTGACATGTGATACGTGAGCACATATTGACCACTCACTGTTACCGTAATGCTTCCTGGCAGCAGCACTACATGAGGCAGAGTTGAAACAACACATTGGCCTGCAGTTCAGTGTCCATTTAAATCGAGTTTGCCAGCTTTCAGTTTTTTAATACTGTTTTATATTTTTATGAAAATTCAAGTTAATAAATGCTCTGTAAATTCAATGACATGCCTTGATATGAATAACCCATATTCTAAGTAGGAAAAAAGTGACTAATGTGCCCCTATTAATACAATAATGTAATTATCCTTTTCTGGTGAGTTAATTTACAAAACATTTGCATTTACTTCATTTTTTTGCTATTAGTTTGAAGACCTCTTATTTATAAATTTGCACGTATATGGCTATGAATATATGTACCTATTTTCATTGTGTGAGGAGATATTTCTTTCCCCACTTATTTCCACTTTGAGGTCTACATTTTTCTCCTTCTTAAAACTGTAAATAGTTTTGTTTGTGGCCTGTTAGCTCAATTTACAAATATTTGATAGCAATCAAGTTTGTGAATCCTCACAAATTTCATGCCTGCTAGGATTTAAGAACTATTATCCAAAATCTTCTCTTGTAGAAAAAAAAAAGGGGGTGGGGGTGGGGGTGGGGGTGGTGATGTGATTCAAAATTTCATATACAGGTAGAAATATAGATATATGTTGTAAAACATTTATTCACAATACATGCATATCAATATAATGAAAGATTGTTGATTTCTCAGAAAATAGGTCTTCATTTGATTGGTGAGTTATCTCTTCTTACTTTGCTCATGAATAAAATGGCAGATAAATGATCAGCTGTCAGTTATTCTTCACCATGGGAAGTGACAGATGAACAGTCACTTTAATTTAGCCCCTCTGTGTTTGCTCATAGTTTGAGACTTTTGTTTTTTATTATAGTGTGCTGGATAGAATACCGCTCCATATACTTGGTGCAAATTACAATGAGGCAAATTGTAAATATGGATGTTGATGTTTTCCTCTTTTTATGATGCTGCAAATTGTCCCAAGAAGGGATTTGTAGGAGAGACTGGGTGTTTCCTAGATGGATTAGTACTTAACGGAATACACATGCACACACACATACACACACACACTATTGTGTGTATTGGTTTCAGTCCAATGAAATTGTATTGGTATTGGTTTCAATCCAAGTTATAGTTGCTCAAGTGGACAATAGAACTTCTCCCCATATGAAAATTTTGTGATTTAAAACAAAATAAATGACAATTTTACTTCACACTACTTCTCTTAAAGTAGTTCCTTAGGCAAGAGGGTATAGAACTGGATGTTACCTCTGAACTTGGTTTATATTTTTATGGTTATTATTTTTATCATGGTAAAAGTAATAGCAAATGTTAAATCCATTTGTTAAAAATAACAAAAAGTATTTCAATAGATACATCCAAGGATAAATTTTATGGACACATTCCAAATATAATCTTAAGTTATTGAGTAGTTATTTCTTCCAGCTGCACAAAAAATTTCCATGATCTGACCTTTTCATGTCCCACATTTTAAGACTTGTGACCTGCAAGTATTTAATATTAGTGGCTGAGGATAACCATCTTCATTCCTTGCTTTCATTCTGGCTCTGGGAGGTAACCTTCCATTCCTCATCCACCTACCTGCTCATGGTCTATTTTCTAACTTGGTATTTAATAAATTCTATTCTACTAGTCAACACAAATACAAATAACTAGTAAATCCATTCAGTTACACAAAGTACGACTCAACAGTCATCATCACGCACCATGAACAATTCAAGAAAGGCTTTTAAATTCTAGATCTTATAGGCCAGTGAAAAGGAGAAGAAAAATCTATTAGAAGGGGTGGATAGTATAATGACTTTGGTAGTACAGAAGGCCACAGGGACACAGGAAAAGAACATCTGAATTCAGCCTGGGGATGGTGAGAAGGGTCAGGGAACACTTCCTGGAGAAAGATATGTCAAAGCAAAGGATGAATAGAAACTGGCTAGAGAAAGAGATGGAGGAAGGGGGAGCAGGAAGAGTATTCCAGACAGCAGAAAAGGTAGGAACAAAGTCAGAGATAAGAAAAGTCAGGGTAAAGTCAGATGAAAGACATTCATTTTGCCTGGGCCTCCAAATTTGAGGGAAGAGTGCATATATGAAAAAAGAAGAACTTTCTAATAGTAGAGTATAATTGTTTAAAAGTAAGTACTTGGAACTACTTGTCTTAATTGTGTAAATATGATTTTCTAGTAATGATGGAGTCCACTAACAAATTTCTGGAATGCTTTCTATGTGAAAAGCACCATGCCCAAAGCTGCAAATGCCATTAAGACAAATAAAATACATTCCACCCTTTCAAACTTACAATCTACCAAGGGAGATAAGCAGGCAAACCATCAACTAGACATGGGACAGAATGCAATGGGTCCTCAAGCAGACACGTAAGAAAAGGGCAGTGGAACATCAGACAAATGATTTTTGTCTTGGGGTGAGTGTGGAACTTAATAAGGAAAGTTGTTGGTGAACTGAATCTTAAAGGATGGGGACAAGTGATTCTGTTTTCATTTTCATATCTTCAGATGAGTACATATTGAGTTATCCAACAAGAGAAAAGAGTTTTCATAATCTTGCTCATTAATAAGCATACTATAAAAATAACATGTATGAGCAGTCAATTCTTTATTGATGTTTTTATTATTAAAAATAAATCTAGATGTTCCACATCATATAAAATATGAAAATATGCTAGCAAAATAAAGATGAGAGCCATAGAACTGGAAAAAGACTCAAGATGATACAGAATACCTTCCTTTTACTGTTTTTTAATACATAAAAACTCAAGTCCAGAAAGTTGAAACCTGCCCATGATCACAGAAATAGGTTAAAAGTAGACAAGATTTCTAGATTACCAGCGTTTCTATCACATTCAGTTTGCCTCCTTCAGTAAGAAATCTACTAGTATTAAGTAAATAAAAATTACTTAAGGTACTAGACAAGTTTTACACACACTGTATAATCTTTATGTGCATGTTGCTTTTGAATTAATTTGGCCATCAACATTTCAGACATGCTGGAATGCACTTCATAGTTTGAAATTCATAGGCTGTGAATCAAGGTGAAATATTTTAGAGCAAATTAAAAGTAAGATTGTCATGAAAAGTCAAAGATATGTGACAATATTCATATCAATTGTTAACAGGAGAATACATAAGTATCACATGTTGGTTATAATTTAATATTATAGTCCAACATGCACAGAGGAACCAAGCAGCAAAGGCATATTTTAATGTCATGCCTCTTTGGTAGAATGTTTATAAAGCTTATTGCTAAATCAATTACTATCTTCTGGCTATATAAAATACTAATGAAATAAGGAGGATTCACCAGTCTAATTTTCCATAGCAGTTATTCAACATGACTTAGATGTGATAATGAATTACAGTAGTCCATGATTCAGAACACATATGTCATATAATAGAACTTTTACAACAAATTATATGATATAAGCCAAAGATGATCCTGGTGTTCTTTCTAGTCTCAGTTCTTCATGATTTAAAGGTGATGACTTCTCCCTACTAAGGTTTATCATGCTTTCTGGCATCTTAAATTTTGGAACACACCCAAAAGTTGTTTGCGTGATTTTAAATCATCACAACCCTCTCTTCTGTTTAATGTGAGGTTTCTGGCCCTCAGCTCTACCACCCTAAGCCTTCCTCACCATCTACCCAAACCAGTCTTTCTTGATTCATCTCTACATCACCCACATCCAATCCAGTAGCAAGTGTTGTCAGCACTGCCTCCAAAACAGATTTTGAATCTGAAAACCTCTCATCACTTCCCTGACTATGACCTTAGCCTGAGCCATCAACAGCTCTCACCTGGAATGCTGCCACAGCCTCTTAGTACTCATCTGTCCTCTGTTCTTGCCTCTCAAAACTGTATCCTTCACAGAGGGGCCAGAGTAATGTCCAGCCCTGCTCAAACCCCACTAGGTTTCCATACACCCAGAACAGCCTCCAAAGTCCTCACCATGGTTACAAGGCCCTAATAATCTGGACCTTACCTATTTCCCAGGCCTTACCTCCCTCCATTCTTATCCCTACCATTTGGCTCTCTGGCCTTGTTTTTGTCCCCAGAACAAGACAAGTTACTCTTCCTGAGACCTTTTCCCCCAGGTGTTTGCATGCCCACCCACTTCTTCTGTCTTCACTCAAATGTCTCCTCTTCAGAGAAGCCTCTCCCTCCTGGCTGAAGGAGCACCTCTGGTCTTTTCTCTCAGCACCTACTTCATCTTTTCCATGATACTTATAAGGAACTAAAGTCACCTTCTCAATTTTTTTACATGTTGAGTCTCTGTCTCTTCCCACTGTTCCTCAAGGCAGGAACTTGTCTGTCTTGTTCACCATGCTGTTCCCAACACTTAGAACAGGGGCTGGGACTCATCAACTGATTTCTAAGTCCTTATAACAGGTCTTTTCCACATACCTTTCTATGAGCACTTTTGTGTTGCCTAGTATAGCAGAAAGAGTGGGAATTCACATGAGAAGATATGTTTTGAATTCTAAATCAACCCCGTTTCTGGCCATAGAAAAGCATTCTCACTTGTAAAGCCAGGCATAATTCTTACATGAGAAGGTTGTAGTGAAGTTCAAATGAGGTGATAAATGTAAAAAGCTTAATACAGAAACTGGCACACAGAAAGGATCCAATAAACAGTAGTTATCAATTAATATTTCTGTTTAACATAGCAAGTGGTGGTTATCAGTAAATGTGAGTCCTCCTTTCTCTTTCTTTCCTACTAATTCATTAATTCATATATTTATTCATTTGCAGAGAGATCCTCACTAACTGAGTTTTCCACACACAAAAAAAATAGGGGACACCAACGGATGCTTTCCCACTGGTATGTGTCTCCTCGTCACTCATTACTGTTCTTAGTCTTGGAGAGCTACTGGCAAGATTAACCTACTGTCACTAACAGCCCACACATTGCACATCAGTGCTGACAGTGGCTTGGCAAAACTTTACAATGTATCTCCCATCATCTCTGACAGTTAACAGCCGGTCAACATGGTGAAGTCTGGACACATGTCCTGCCTCCTCTGATCTTCACCAAGCTCATCTTACTGACTGAATTGGGATCAAAAGTTTCAACCTCTAAAGGACCATGGCTTCTTTTCTCTTCATTGACATGACCGGGTGCTGTTCAGTGTGGAACTTCTGTGCTACGAAACTTTATTTGCAAGGATTTTTCCCCTGTTCCTGGATCACAAGTTTAGCCAAGGTGGAAATAAGGCAGTGCAAAAGTGAGAATGTACAGGCCCTTAGTTTCAGGATTTCCACGAGTGTGCTAATTGTTTCATGATGTGTGAATGATTTAGATGAGAAGTATGCAAATTTTGTAGAAAAGATGAATTTCACACTGACCTCTTCAGTGTAAGGTAAAGTGTTAACTACTGATGCTTATGCAAACCATAAAGAAGTCCTTAGTAAATCCAGCCTCACACCTGTTCAACATGTTACTGGTTTCATTTCATTTCATTTTTGTTAACACTGTACTCTATCAGTAAACATTAATTTTGCTAAACTGCAGTTATTTATTTTTATGTTAGTCCTAAAGGGTAGACCATATATTAATCATTTCTGTGGATCTAGTGTGTAAATGACATACATAAGTGACAGTTACCATGTAAATATCAGTTAAGTCAATGAAAATATATATGCCTGAGCTATAATTTTTTACTATACATATATGACTGTATTTACTAAACAAATGTCTGGTTAATTCAGTAGCTTTAAAGGCTGATCTGTATCATTGCACAGAAAAAAAATCAAGAGGACTTAAAATACATTTTATTTCTGTTCACTGATACCTCATATCTATATGGCATGAAATCATTATAAAGCCCTTCCATTCAATCATTCAATCCTTAGAACAATATTGTGAGGTAGGAATCTAAGTATTAGACCATAAGGATTGTATTGCATAGTTCCAAAAACCGAGTAGCTTAAAAAAAATATAGTGGACATATTCTGAAAAGATGGGCCTAAATCTGGCATTCATTCCAGAGTCAACTTCTAAGAAAAATCATAGAAATTTAGAGACTTTTATCTTACTATTGTTTTTAAATTGTTTAGAGACATTACTAAGTAGAAATGAAAACAATTTGGTTTTTGTTTTATTTTGCTTACATCATAGATTTAACATATCTTAGAGTCAAAATCTTCTATCCATTCGTAAGTAAATGATCTTGCAGCTCTTGTTTGAATGCTCATTTCTAAGAATGGAGCATCTTGTTTTATTGAGATACAATCTCCATCCAGTGACTTGTCTCCATTGGTCTTAGTTCTTTCCTTCATCAACACAGACACTCAGTCCTACAGCATCTCATGTTTGTTTCCAGGGTTCTCACTGTACAGAGTAGATAAAAACTCAGGTTCTGGCAGAAACACTTGTTGGGTGACCTCAGTTACTCATTAGGTAACAAAAAGAAACAACTGAAGATAAAAGTAACAACCCAAAGGACATGTGTAGCATAGCACTCAGATTTTCTTAAATCATATTTATTACCTTAATAATCCTATTCATAATCACCCTATGAATACACTCTAGTTTTTCAGTGTGCCTTTTAAAACTCAGCACCCAAATTCATACACAATATTTCAGATGTCAGCCATACATTCAGTAGTAATTAATGAATTTGACTAATGTTCCCCGAAGGCTTGGCAGAAGAGAACATCTTTTTCTACACAATAAACAAGTGCATAACTACCATGATCAGATTCAGATATGTAAATAGACATAATTTTCTAACTTTGAGCAAGTTATTTTCTTCCCAATTTTATTGAGAAATCATTGACATACATCATTGTGTAAAGACCTCAACATGATGGTTTGATTTACATATACTGTGAAACGATTACTACAATAGGTTCACTTAATATCCATATTTTCATATAGATATAATAAAAGGAAAAAGTTTCTTCTTGTAATTAAAACTCTTAGAATTTTTCTTTCTTAACTGTCTTGTATATCAGACAGCAGTGGTGGCTGTGGTCAATGTTGTACATTACAGTCTGAGCCTTATTTATCCTATAGCTGAAACTTTGTACCTTTAGACCACCTTCTATTAATTTCCTTTCCCCCCTACCACCTGCCTCATCATAAATCTGACCTTTTTCTGCATTTGATTTTTGTTTTGTTTTAGATTTCACATATAAGTGAGATCATCCAGAATTTGTCTTTCTCTGTCTTACTTCTTTTAGCATAATGTCTTCACAGTCAATCCATATAGCTGCAAATGGTGGAATTTCCTTGTTTTTTATGGCTGAATAATATTCCAGTGTGTGTACACACACACACACACACACACACATATATATCACTACTTCTTTATCCATTAATTCATTGATAGACACTTCATTTGTTTCCATTTCTTGGCTATTGTAAACAATGCTGCTATGAATAGGGGGTGGTGCAGATATCTTTTCAAGTTAGTGTTTTAATTTCCTTTCAGTATATTCCCAGAAGTGGAATTGCTAGATCATAAAGTTGTTCTATTTTTAATACTTTTGAGGATCCTCCATACTCTTTACCACAGTGGCTGTACCAATTTATAATCCCACCAATAGAGCACAAAGGTTCCCTTTTCTCCACATCCATGCCAGCATTTGTGTTCTCTTGTCTTTTGATGATGGACATTCTATAAGGCATGAAGTAATAACTCATGGTGGTTTTAATTTACAGTTCTCCAATGACTAGTGATGTTGAGCATCTTTTCATGTACCTGTTGGCCTTTCATATATCTTTTTTGGAGAAACGTCTATTCAGGTCCTTTGCCCATTTAAAAATTTTTAATTTGGTGATCTGGAATTTCTTTTTCTTTTTTTTTTTTGCTACTGAGTTGTATGCATTTTTTTTATATTTTGGATATTAACCTTTTATCAGATACACAGTCTGAAAATATTTTTTCCCACTCAGTAGACTGTCTTTCACTTTGTGGTTTCTTTTGCTGTGCAGAAACTTTTTAGTTTGATGTAATCCTAATTGTTTATTTTTTATTTTGTTGCTTTTGCTTTAGGAGTCATATCAAAAAAATCATTACCAAAACCCATGTCAGTGAGATTTACACCTATCTTTTCTCCTGGTAGTTCCATGGTTTTAGGTCTTACATTTAAATCTTCAATCCATTTTGAGGTAATTTTTGTGAGTGGTGTAAGATATGGGTCCAGTTTCATTCTTTTACATGTGATTATCCTATTATCTCAGCACCATTTATTGAAGAGACCGTCTTTTCTCCATTGAGCATTCTTGGCTTCCTTGTCAGATATTACTTGACCATATGTGCTTGAGTTTATTTTTGGGTTCTTCATTATGTTCCATTGGTCTGTTTGTCTGTTTTTATGGCAGTCCCATACTGTTTTGATGACTGTAACTTTATAATATAGCTTGAAATCAGGAAGTGTGATGCTTCCTGCTTTGTTCTTCTTTTTCCGGATTTCTTTGACTATCTGGGGCCTTTGTGTTTCCATATAAATTTTAGGAGTGTTTTTCCCTGCTTCTGTAAAAATACCCTTAGGATATTGATAGAGATTGCATTGAATCTATAGATGGTATAGATTTCAGTAGTATTAATATTTTAACAATACTAACTCTTTCAATCTATGAACACAGGGTACCTTCTCATTTATTTGTGTCTTCTTCCATTTCTTTCATCATTATCTTATAGTTTTCAGAGTAGAGCTCCTTCATCTCTTTAGCTAAATTTGTTCCTAAGTATTTTACTGTTTTTGATGCTATTGTAAATAGGATTGATTTCTGTATTTCTTTCTCAGAAATTTTGTTGCTAGAGTATAGAAATACAACTGATTTGTTAATTGTGTGCTCTATGGCAGTAAAGTTGATCATTGATGAGATCTAACAGTTTTTAATTGAGCTAGTTATTTTTAGGATTTGTTTTCTAAGGCGATATAATACGCTGGCTTGACTGATACTTATAAAGCTGCAAGAATTCTTATACCAAATGTCAGCAAAAGAATTGCTCACACCAACCAAGGCCTTACCCTCACTTCAGCAGTGGGTGTTCTCCAGCAACAAAATTGAGTGCTGGAACACAGAAGGGAGAATACTGGGATACAGGAATTTGTAGTTTCATTATCAGTAGCTGGTATATTACGGCTGTAGTAGCCTACTGTTTTAATATTGCATCACACTAGGCTGTTTTTCAAACACATTGTCTTCAGCCTGGAATTACCTATTGGAAAAATTCATAGGTCCTGCTATTGTTATGATGCTGTGTTATAACTAAAACTTTTCTCTTTACTCAGGTAGGAGCCAAAACAAACAAACAAAAATCAGTAGCATCTTCATTTCCTATCCCTTTCTTTCACCAACTCTAGAAAGGGAAATAGATGCCTTTTCTTTACTTCACAGTTTCGTGAACATACATGGATGGATGAAAGGAGACATTGCATAGCTAGATTAGATGGATATAGAAAGATAGTGTGTAGACAGAGGGAGGTAGGATAGACAGATAGGTGGTAGATACATAGGTAGATATGAAAGGGTGAGAGGCAGAGGACGCTCTCATGGAAAACCACTCAGACTGGGTACAAGGACACTTGAGTTCCAGTCTTGCCACTGCCATTAATTCACTTGTGATTTCACTTAGTCCCTTAATCTCCCTTGATTGTTGCAGTAAAATAGGGGTGTTCGCAAGCAGCATGTTGGACCATATTGGTACATCATGAACCCTTGAGAGGTAGCTCTGCAAATCCATTTTCACTGCCCTCTTTGCCATCACTCTTTCCTGCTGATAGTTTGCCAGGATTCTCAGTGGAATGCATGTGTTACTATCCACATCCCCAACCATATTCTCAGAGATGCCCATGTTTCCTGAAATGCGAGGTAGTTTAGGATGTCTGGGATCAAATAATGACTGGATTCTTTCCAGCTAAATTCTATAACTGACTATACATAAAGATAGTCTTCTAAAATTTGTCACTCATAATACATTTCCTGTGAACATAATCCTTTGTGTGAACACTAATTTTTCCAAAGTCTGAGGAGCAGGCCTACTTTTGCAGCTTCTGGGTTTTCTTTGGTCCACTGACTAAAGGTGCTCAAATCTTAGACAAAATGACAATGTGAAAATTTACCTATAGCTTCAGCCTTCCCTGTCTGTATATCTTCCCACAGGGACAAGGCCTTTGAAGGAGGCTAATAACTTCCTGCTCTTTTAACTCCCTTCACACTAAACAATAAGAGGAAGTCTGATAATTAGTAAGTGTACCTCATAAAATCTTATATTATTATTATGGGAAGGGGCTCAGAGATTTTGCTGGGGTGTCTGTTGCCAACTCAGCCTCATCACTACGCTCTTCTAGCCAGGAACTACATCTCTGACAATCCCCTTACCCATATGGTCCTGGTCAGAGTCAGCATCTCTTCCAAGAAGAGACACTCTTGTGAGAACTGAAAGTTTGGGGAGAAGAGGCCATCATTCTCAGGATGCCATTACAGTCATAAGTATGGGGGGAAGTGGGGTTCTAAAGAATTACCAGGTGCAATTCGAAAGTCCTCAAGGAATATTACAGACTAAGAGAGAAGGCAGGAGCTTTCTAGAAGTTCTTGAAATTTATACTCTAGTGAATCACCTGTTTTCATATGACAGTCTGAGATCATCACTTGTGGTTTCTTTGATCTTGATTTCCCTAACTCCTCTGGTAGTTGGTTATACGTCTAATTCCCTGTATTGAAGTCCTTTATACCTGAAGTACATAGAGTGGCTTCTGTTTTCTGACCAAACCCGGTAACATGGTAGGCATCACCTGATTCAACTATTCATGGATATGTGAGTCCCCTCTGTGACATATCTGATGAGTTAGCATTCAACTTGTTCATGAACACTTAGAGATATAGAAACTGCTAGTGTTACAAACAGCCTCATTTCAACATAGAATCGCCCAAATTGCTGGAAAGCATATCAGAGTGTGGAGTAGAATGAGCATAGATGGTTTTAAATCAGAAAAACCCAACTTTGCATCCTGTGTTTGCCACCTACAAACACTGGGCAAGTTGTGAAACTTTTCAGCCTCAGTTTCTTTTCTGTAAAATGAAGGCAATAACTGTACCTAACTTTCAGGGTTGTTACAAGGATTAAATGAGATCAAGCTTATAAAACACCTTTTCCTTACACTAACCACAAATTGACATCCCTATAACTTTCACTATTGTGGCCTAGTTCTGTCCTCTGGAGTCATGCAGTAGGGTCCCATCTAGACCACAGAGGACCTCTGTGAAAATGAGAGAAAACCTGGCATCAGAGCTTGGTGAACAAACCTAGAGCTGGATTTCAGTCCCCACTGCCCCTCAACTGAGCACCCTTGGGCACAGCCTGAAAAACCATCTACTGGGTCACTGTAGGAAGACTAAATATAATCTCTTGTTAAAATCCTTCATGTGTTTTAAGACTTCTCTCAATTCTTCAGCTCGCTTTTCCTCTCCTCTGTAAACCAAACATTACCAACTGATGAGGCCTGGCCCGCAGTGAAATTGTGCACTCTTCATTAATGAATGATCCAGCCAGAGGGTGGGTGAACTGGAAGACTAATTACACCAACTAAAAGTCATTCACATTAAGGTGTCATTTTAATGGTGCATTTGCATTTTTAAGTGTTACAGTAGAGGTTTATCCTCTTGTTAAAGATTGTAGGATGCCAGTGGGAATGTGGGGAAGGGTGTGTGTGTGTGTGTGTACGTCCTGCTCAGAAGTAGGAGAAAGGTGTATGTAACCTGCACTTGGCCTGCCCAGCTACACCTAAGGGCCTCGCTGCTTTGCTCCTTTGGGATGCTCACCAGGGGAGGGGACCTCCAGGCAGCTGACTCACTCTTAACATTTGTGCAGCCAAGGCAAGAGAACATATGGAGGCCTATAGGTCGTATGTCTAAAGATTCAGAAGTTATACATAAAGCTAAAAACTGTCAAATAAAATATGTTTTATCTCCTTATCTTGACAAATAAGTATTTATAATGACATAGTTGAGAAAATGTGTGTAGAAATATGTTTTTTATATGACTGACAGCAAAATATCAAAGATGACTGAATTAATTATTGTTATGCATGTCTGTGTGCTCTGTTGATGAGCTGGTGATTAGTATAAAGACATACATAATTCATTAGCTATTATATATTTATTACACAAAATTAATTTGGCCTTCATTTTAGCAAAATCACTAATTATATTGGTATAACCAAGATTTTCACATGTGTTCCATTGACAGGAATGACAAATTAGCCAATATTTCTTAAGTCATTGTAGTCCTTGTACTTTTTTATAATTCATTTCCATTTTGAGAAGCTTCATTCTGGTAAGGCAGGAGAAAGTGAAATTGTCAATAAAATTCTTAAACCAACACTTAAATTAGGAAATGAACTTTACATAAGCATTTTACATATATTCAAAAACCATAATGCTGTCACATGTGACAAAGCAGCATTTTTGCAGGAAATATAAACTATTGTAATATCAAATGCATGGCTACTATTTTTAACATGAGTATCATATAAATAATATCATATAAAGGAAAATCCAGATGTATATAGTATTTCTTACATTCTTATTTCAAATTTTCCAATATTGCATTTTTATAAAGGAAACAAAATTTGGGAGGACATTTAACTCACTCAGATGTCTCTTCGGTTAAGACTATACTTTCATCTATAATGGCCAAACATATGGTCTCCATTAAAACTATAAATTATTGAGAACTATTTATATAGCATAGCCTGAAAATTAATTGTCCACCTACAATCATGATTCATGTTTTCTTTGAGATTCTTCTGTCACTTCAGTTAACTCTGTGGTACATCATGTGTCTTACCTAAATTCAACTTGATGGCTTTAACAGATTCAGACAGTATTCCCATCACAAGTGTCAAAGAGTGATTTTAAGGTCATTACTTTGTCCCATCCATATATTTCATCTCTGAGAAGATTCAGGAAATGTGTATAATCTTTGAACCGCTGTCTAAAAATTTGCCCTGATAACAATTTGTCTTAATAACAAATTCAGTGTGTACTGTACATGACAAACACACACACATACCATTTTTTTTTGTATTTTGGACCAATATTCTGTATGGTAAATCTTTCTGTTTCTTTGTATCAACCATGTTGCCACCATTATATCTTAGAGGATGCCCGTGGTGAAATTTCAAATTATTTAAATAAAGCTGAATTTGAATTTTCACTTTTAAAAATTTTAATTACATCTTATTAAACATTTTTGGTAAAAGTAAGACTATTTGCAATTTTAGAGTTCAGAGGCCATCTAGTTACCGATGTTAAGAATAGGTATCATATTTCCTAGAGGTTACACCTAGGTTAACATAGACAATTTTAGGAGTGGTATGAATGGTTGCAAAATATTCCTTTCCTCCTGCATGGAACTGTAGTAAATATCTTGCCAGTTCCCAGTACCTGTGGAACCAGGCTGCAACAGAAAGAAGCAAGAAGATGGATGCTTGTGCCATCGGGAAGTGATACTTTATTATGCAAGAACCTACAGCATTCACACCATCTAAGAGGAAGGATTTGACAAGTTAATTTGTCTTTTCTCTTACTTAAGTGTTTCTGCCAGTCAAAGCCTCCCAGCACTCCAGGGCACTATCTGTCTCCTGCCTAGATGCTGGCACAACCCACAAACCCCTGTGGGTTTCGATGCTGTTTAAGGGACAAAGGGAAGAGATGCATTTTCCTGGGTCTTAAATTGTTTTAGTCACAAGAGTGGGTCGTCCTCTGTCAACGCTGATTACCAGTCCTGGGTAACAGAAGCGCCTGTGTGTTCTTTACTACAAAAGTTTTTGTGTGTGTTTGTCATTTGCAGAGCCCCAAAGGGCAATGCTGCCAGAAAGCTCCTTTCTCTCCATGGAGGTCTGACTGAGTCTAGCACATGGAGCCTGTCCAGACCTTAACCCAGGTCACGTGTCCCTGGGCCTTCTTTGCCTGAAGGGTCCAGCTTTGCTCTCTTCAGTCCCTCTTCTTCTGCTCCAAGTCTGCCAGAGACACCTTTTTTTTGTTTGGAGTAACTTTGAAGATGCTCATCAAGATCATTGCCTTTGAATGACATTATATCCCATTTTCTAATATGGACATTCTAATATAAATATTCTAATATTTGGATAAAAATATTTGTCTCTCCATGAAGGGAGGATTTGTTGTAATTTACAGACAGCCTGTAGCCTGGACACCCTGCCTTTACTAGAGGACACAGGTATACCTCCTTTAGGACAAATTCTCCTTTCTGCTTCCCTCAGCCCAAGAATTCAGGACATTTTCAGTAAGCAGGAATTCTTGTTTCTTGGTTTTGGTTTTGGCTTTTTCTTTTTTTCAGAATTTGCTGTTATGACATTCTGTGCTGTGTACCATGAACCCATTCATCCCAGTGAGGCTGTCAATACTGTGATACAGTTTAACAAGATCAGATGTACTTGAGAGTAATAAAGATAACATAAGGAAAGTGCTTGTAACAGAGGTAGCACGAAGTAAGTGCTCCATTCATGTTAGCTTTTTTGTTAGGATTGCTGTAACTGTGAATTTAGGTGGGTTTTAGCTTCCAGTGCTCTGTCACACAGATGCTTCTGTGTAACCATTCTGGACCCATTGTGAGTATGCAGGGCGAAAGTCTCCCTGTGACAGATGGTAAAACTGGGAGTCAGACAACTGACGCTGCAAGAAGATCCCACACTTGCACACACAGACCAGAGCCAAAGTTTCTTAATTCTTACTGGCCAGTCAGAAGTGGTGGCAACTTCTTCCCAAAACAGTAAAATAATCTTTATCTTCTCTTGACCAAAATGAGTGCTGCAATTTTCCCCAAATAGAAAAACATCTTGAACCTAACAGACACATAACATTGGCAATATATTCAGAATTCTGGGTAGGGATTTCAACATGATGAAGTTGAGTTTTATAGGACAGAAGATGCCAAAATTCCTGCTTATGGGAAATGTAGGTCAGAATTGTGCTGCCCTTTGAGGGTGATGCCTAACAGGTCACCCATGCAAGAAGAATGAACACCCTTGGGAGACAGAGATCCCACAGAAGTTCCCCAAATCAAGGCATAGCATGTGTCTGAGAGCTGCTGCAGACTTGGCTTTGCTTTCCTGGTGCCTCAAGCGTCATTTCCCCACTGCCTTCTCTTGGTATGCTCTCTTCACATTCCTGGGGTTCTCATCAGGACTGCAAGGCCCTTCCTCCAGTGCTAGCTATTCCCCAGTGACTCTGCCCCCATCCCCCAACCTCTCCCTTCCATGTACTTCCATTGCATCTAGGGTCTCTATAACAACATTTCCTTTACACTATGTTCTCTCAGGCAACAAATTAGTCTTATCTTCACAATTAGACTTTAAGCAATTTAAGGGAAAAGGTTATGTTTTGTGTCACTCATAGTACTGGTACAATGCCCACATGCATAGGGGTCTGATCACATTTGCAAAATGGTGGATTAAACAAGCAAGTCTCAAACTTTTTTGGTGTCATCACCCCTTTAAGGTCTTAAAAATGACTGAGAATCCAAAGGCTTTATTTATCAGGTTGTATCTATCCCATAGTTAGCATATTAAAAGTTAAAACTGGGAAAATTCTAAAGTATCACTGTAGAACAACACAACAGAAGTAGACCTTTGGTTGTGTTTCTGAAGAGATCCAAGGAAAACTGAGTTTTGAAATGACAATTCATTGGACAATATTGATGTTACAGAGATCACATCAGGTAAAATTCAAGATAACTACTCAACACAGAACTACTGAGAACAACTGAACTAATCTTAGAAATTCCATATGTTTATATCATAAATCTAGAAAACACAAGATGACACAAGTGTACCTTCCATAAGCTATCAGAGCAATGCTATCATCCACATCATGTGTTCTGTGGAAACTACTGTACACTTGAATGAATGAGGTAAAAGAGGCAAATAACATATCAGTAGTATTTCAATGGTTTTGACTTCATGGATCCCCTGAAAGAATCTTGGGGATTCCTTTGTCTTGGGGACTTCAGGCTTTGGAAAACAATGGATTAAATTTTACTCTTGGTTAATTAGACCACTTGCAAGTGCTCATTACACAAAATCTACTAGAAGATTATGGACAATTAGAATCTATTTTCTAGTGATTGGCATTTGTATTAGTTGGTTATGTAGTACTGAAATAGTTATCCATCTATTTGTATTAGTCATCTAATTACCTCTAAACTTATTGGCTTAGGTCCATAAATATGTATTATCTCCAGTTTCTGGGTCAGGAATATGGGTGCAGTGTAGCTAGGTGCCTATGGCTCAAGGTATGTAATAAAAGTGCATTAAGCTTTGGACCAGGGCTGTGGTTTTATATGAAGGATCAGCTTGCAGATAATATGCTTCCAAGCTTGCTTGTGTGATTGTTGGTAGGAATTCCTCACAGACTATTCAATAGAGACCACTGGCTGTGAACCTCTCCACAGAGCAGCTCACAACGTGTGAGAGAGCATGAGAAAGTCCCTGAGATGGAAACCACAATAGGTAAAATGGAAGATAACTTGTAACCTAACCTGGTAAGTGACATCCTATCTCTTCTGTAATAGTCATTGGTTGGAAGCAAGTCAGTAAGTCCAGCCCACACTCAAGGGGTGGGAACTTCCAAAGGTCTCAACACCAAGAGGCTGAGGTCACTGAGTTCTACCTTAAAGACTGCCTACAGTAATGTTTTTTTCATTGGAAAAGGAAAGCTCTGATGATTTAAAGAATGAATGATAAGCAAATCCAGTGCTTCACATTATTCTGTTCTTCTGCCCAGCTTCCTCCTCTTACACCACCATTCCTTTCTTCCATGTCTAATTCTCCTGTTAATAATGAAGTGGCTTCATATGGTTTTGGTTCCTCTTATTTTAGCTTCATGGGATTATCTGTTTTAATAAACATTTCTCATCCATGGGTGTGTCAGCCTACTAGGGGTCCTTCAAAAGTCATCTTTTCCATTTTTCTGGGCACATGGCCACCCAGCGAGCAATTACATTTCCCAGCCTCTTTGGCAGCTGAAAGTGACCACAGGGTCTAAAGTTTAGGATAGTGAGATACGAGAGAAAGAAATGTGTGTGGCTTCATCTCCAACTTAAGAAGAGCTCCACGTGCTAGATTTTGGCTCATCACCTTCGCTACCAGCTGGAAATGGTGACAACTTGAGCAGCCGTGGGAGCCATATGTTGGGATGGCAAATCCACCCTGGCATCATGGAGCAGAGCTACCCCTCCAGCGGAAATCGGCTAGACTGTTTCTTGAGAGAGAAACAAACCTCTGTCTTATTTAAGTCACTACTTGAGGGACCTCTTTGTTATTCTCCACCTATTACTTTTGACATAAATTAGACTAGGAAACCAAGACAGAACTGTCTGATTTTTAGTTTAAAATGCTGTTTTAGGGATAGTGGGGGGAAGCTGTGTATGTTGGGGGGGGCAGGGGAAATATGGGAACTGTCTGTATTTTCTACTCAATTTTGCTGTGAACCTAAAACTGCTCTAAAAAACAGAATTTGTTAAATTAAAATAGAACATTGTTTTACTCTTCATAAACAGCAAAAATATTTTGGCCAGTCTTTCATTCATATCATTCAAGAACTCTGTGATCACCTACTATGTGCCACATACACTGGGGATATTGTAGTGAAAACCACAGTCACATTCTTTACTCTTGTGGGATTTCCTGTTTAGGGAAATCAAAGCTCAGTAGGCAATTATGCATGCATTAGTTAATTACAATTGTGATAAATACTAAGAAGGAAAGTACTATGCAAGTGCTATATGAGTCTGTAACAAGAGACCCTAACCTATGAAACTCTAATAGAGATAATGTACATTTCAAAAGAATATAAATAAGTGGTCAATTAAAATCTCACATTGTAATACATTTTTATTTCTTGAAAGACATGCCCTAAGCAATAAAAAGTTGGCATGTGACCTTAGCTTCAGTTTCCTCATCTGTAAAGTTCAGACAAAAATAGAGATAATTTTCATATGGTATTTAGCTTTTTCCCTTCCTATATATCTCTGTCTCCATATCAGATCTTCACATGCAGAGTATGACTTAACTTTTTTCAACAGCTGTGACAGTGCTAGATTTAGATTTAAAAAAGGCCTTTATCCCCAAGAAAAATCTGAACACGTATGGAAAGGGCCATCTGTATCCATGTTTCAGTGAGCTAAAAGGGGTTCAAAGGAGAAATTAAACTAAGAACCAGGAGAAATGAGTTCAAGGTCAACTTGACATTTTATTTTTTTGTGTTGGTCTATTAAAAGAGGAGAATATCATCTACCCTTCTGACACTTTGCTAACATACTGATGACTCAGTTAAGGTTGTGATGTGCTTTGAGCTCTTTGGAGGTTCAACAGGCCCCAGTAATAACTCTGGAGTAAGGCCTCCTGAGGATGAGCACTTGAACAGCAGTGGTTTCTGTTCATTGTGACATCAGTTGTGCTTTTGCTCTTCTGTAATTCTTTCTCTTTGAAGATAACATGGGACAAGCTGGAAAGCTAAAACAGAGCTAACTTGAGCTTTGTACCTATAAGAAGTCAGAGAGGCAGCATACCATCAATAAGCACACAGACACCATCCAGATTACTTGGTTCAAACTCTGGCTCTGGCACTCACTGGCTGTGTGACTTTGGATAAGTTGCTTAACCTCTCTGTTCTTCCAGTTTCTTCACTTGTAAATGAGTGTACTAATAACATTGACCTCATAGGTCGTTGTGAGAATTAACCGAATTTTAATCCATGTAGAGTTCTTAGAACCAGGGTCTGGCATGTTGCAAGTGTTTATTATTAGCTATTACTATGAATCCCATTTGGGTAAGATTTTTCATTTATAGTAGACCATTTTAAGTTAGGTTAACACATCAACAAAGATGAGCAAATAAATGCAGAAAAGAGTTCTTTGAATAATCAGATGTTTTGTTCTCAGAGAAAATTAAGTTTGCTTCATACCAGACCCCAAAGCTCTGCTTGGTTTTGCCTTTTCCTGGTCAGAAAAATGAAAAAAAAATGCCACTCCTTGTTTCCTGCTATCTGTCTTGGTTAAATTTGGACCCCTAAATCTAAAGTATGGCTTTGGTCCAACTAAGTTTTCCTACCACAGCCTGTGCTCCACTTGAAAATACAACCTTCCTAGTCCATAGCTTTTCCTGCATCATTGGAAAGAATCTAAAACCTTATCAAAAGCACCAGCTTTTCTCAGCAAGTCACACATCCCCAAAGCCAAGTTCAATCACACCTCTCAGTGAACAGGAACCCACTCTCCAGAAAGAGAGGGATGGCGGCTCCTCAGCACAGCGTAAATTAATATCACAGCTGCCACTTTCATAAGAAAATAAAAACCAGCTTTTCAGTCTGTAAACACAAACTTCACAGACCCACTGTAGGATAGAGTGTTTCTAAGTATTCTGAATTTGCAACACCAGAAAAACCTCCAGAGTGTTATTTACAGTATTTGCTTCACAGGGAGGAGAATTAACGTTTCAGCAGTTCAGGGAACAAATGCACAGATGGGAAAGAAAGCAAGCAAATTATTTAATGATTGCTTTTAAAAAATATGTCACCATGCAGAAAAGTGTTTGGAGATACATTGAAGGTCCACGTCACTATATGACACTTCTTCATTATCACTTCAATAGCCAGGAATCCAGCGGGTGGGAGCACAAACTCTTACTATTTATGTCTTCCGTGAAACACTTCATATAAAAATAATGACTTTATTCCTTGGAGCCCCACCCAGTATTTTAGAGAATACTATGTTCTTGCCTTAAAGCAGTGCTTTTTTATATCTCAAACCTTTGATGTACTCTTTTCAGGATAACAGTGAATGGGCATTTGTTTGCATTTCACTATTCCTGATGAAGTATTATCAATAACATACTCTTCAGTAATGTATTTTTCCCATATTCTGTCTTTAAAAGAGACACATTTATGATGGATTAAAATAAAAGCACATCAGCGGAAAGATCGTCTTCACTTGGCAATGCCGAGTGAGTTTTAAATTTCCCTTTCCACAGTGCAGCCACCATGCAACTCTGAGGGTGGATTAATGCTTTTCTGGTCCTTCCGTGTATCAAAACATGGATTTGCCGACAACAGCTGCAGCAAATTCCCCTGACTGAGAGGAATTACAAGTATTATCACCTAGATCATTAAACTGGGTTCATAGATGGCAGAATGTCTTCAATCAATTCATCTTAGATAACTTGAAGCCAGCTGGACCCCCTCCGTGAGAACTTGACTTAATTGGCCAATAAGTGGCTAGAAAAGGTGCAGGCTATTTGATAAAATTACTGAGTGAGCAAGTGATTACAGTTTGGAGAAGCACTGGCTGTAGACTACAGGTCAGCCCTTTTGGGGAGGGCTGAGTTAATGTCCACTATTAAGTGCTGCTGTGAAAAATGGTGGCTTGCTTGGAGCTCAGATGGAAAAGACGATCCAGGTCAGGCTCCAGCTGATGGAGTGGGTGAGAGGCACACATTTATCATCTCTTTGGCCTCATTTCTACCTTGGTAATAGTCCCATACTAACCACTCCAGCAGTTGCCTGATTTTTTGTCTTCCTTTCATTTCATTGGCATAACTGAAAATATTGCCCCAGCCAACAAATCCATCTGAAAGGAAAAAACACTTTTTCTCAGTAAAGTCCTAAGAGTCTCTTCCATAGGGAGTTTAAGGAATCAAGAAAGTTGAAGAATGTACCATTGATACATATGTATCAATACTTATTCTCTCCCTCTAGTGAGAAGACTGAAGTATTATTGTTTGCATATTAGATGTCTACATTTTATCAGCACAGTTTAGGAAAATGGACAGATCAAAACTGGAATATGTTACCAGACTGTCAACAGGAATTATTAAATAAAAATAACTCTTCATGTTGAAACAAAGATTTCTTAACATATTGCTTCAGTGGCATTTTTTTCCCTTCCACTAAATGTTTTAGCATGTTTGCAAAAAAAAAAAAAATAGAAAACTTCTGACAGATTTAGTTCAAGATTTCAGGTTAACAAACGTGCAGCCACACACTGTCCCTTGACTTACTGGTGTCAGACAATGTCGGGATTTTGCTCGGGGGGAGTCCTAAGGTGAAGTTCTCAGTGCACAAGGTCTTCATTCACTCTACCCGGGGACTTACCTGTTCCACAGACTTTCACTAAGCAAACTTTACTGATTAATAATCATTTGGGGGGCTATTAGCTAGTAGAAAGCTGGAAAATAATTCAAACTAGGGCCACAGTTTGAACTACAGCCTAAGCAACCAGACTCACCTTAAACCTGCCTGGGCTTCATAAAATAAATAAATTCATCAGCTTGCAAATGCCAGTTGCATCACCAGTATTCTTCCAACTCTATCTGTTAACTTACTTTTGGAAGTATGATCAATGGTTCTGAACTTTACGTTGCTCATTAGTGTGTCATTTGGGCAGATGTGACTGGTGTGCTGTGAAGGAAACCTGTGCATGGCGTCAAACGGCTGTGTTTGCCCCTCTGGCAGCTCAGACAAGTGGGAACTGTAATCCTACCTGGGAGCCTCTGTGCCTGCTGCAGTGCCCTCCTGGGACACCTTCCTCCAGGCTTCAGGCCTGTGGTCATAGTGACACCCTCCAAGAGGCCTTTCTAGCCACCCTGTGTAAAACAGCCACCTGCCAACCTTCCCTGGCCTGTACCCTGCTTCATCTCATGATGATATATTATGTATGTGTGTGCTTATTTTATATCTCCACCCCTAGAATAAGACACTGACAAAGATCAGGGCATGGTTTTCTTGTTCATATCAATAACCCTAGTGGCTGGCAGATATTATATGCTTAATAAACATGAATGAATAAACATCTTGTCCAAGAGCCACTACGAATGTAATGCACAGGTTGCCATAAAGATAAGCCATCACCTACTCCCAGAGGCACCCCCAAGTAAAATTTGCCTATCAAATAACCAGAGTAGTTCAAGAGCAGATCTAGTATGTTTTCATTGCTGTGCAGTTCATCACCTTCTCAAGATCCACTCTTCATCCAGAACCCTGCCACAGTCCAGTTTGTTTCTCCTTGAAGCCTCTCCCCACCGCTGTTGCCTTTAATTTCTCTGGGCCTTCCCCACCCTTCTCCTCTCTCCTTCTCTGGCCACCATCTCTCACTTGACTTTCATCATCTTCTGTCTTCCTTTGCCATAATAGTTTCATGTCCTCACATCATTTTCCCAATTAATTTGTAAGCTCATTGAAGGCTAGAAGTAAGCTCCAGGTAACTTTGCTCAATTCTCATTTCTTCAATCTCATAAAACGTACATGATAAATATATGCAAAATTACAAGTGTTTTCAAATGGAAGCTATTTATTTGCATATAGCAAAAGCAGCCATCAATTACCCAGAGTATTGGCCAGGCATGTCTATGTCATTTATGGCATGGATGGAACTATACCATTTATTCCTGCCAGCCACCAAGGAGCAGTTTCTATTGTTACCTACATCTTACAAATGAGGAACATGAGACCTGGAGGAGTAAACTGCCTGGACAAAGCACCAGAAAGACTGGAGTGTACCTGATCTAAACCCAGGTCTCTCTGCCAGGGAGCCTGAGCTCTTAAAGGCCTTGCTCTGTGGCACCTGCTACTTGCTGCTTTTTACTTCTCTGAGAATCTTTCTTTACTTAGGCCTCAAATCTTCCAAGGAAAAATTGAAAGTCAAACCCACTCTGTAAGAATATGTTTTAAATTATTTGTCTTATTGTTATCATAGCCACCAAAGAGTTCCAAGAAAGCAAATTGCTTTCAGTACAGCAGCCTAGAAATCAACATCTTCTACTATCTCAATCTACATTGATTTTCTGAAATAGGAGACTTTCTCCTCCACACCACAGATCTCCTGCTCCTACAATATTTTCCCAGATCAGTATCCAAGAAAACTAAGGCATGGGTTGTGGGTCATCTTGGGTCATCTTCACAAGCATTTTGATGACCACATGGTTACTCTACCAGCTGTTTGAAATGGAAATCACTTGGTGGGAGAGGGAAGTGGATTATAAATTCCTCCCCTGTCATTTATTCCTAGAGTATTTCAGTGAAGAGTTAAATCAGAGAGTACTGTACTGGTACACACATTTTTCTCTTACCCTGAGATCTTTCCGGTGAAAGGGCAGCATTGAATTAAGTATTTAGTATATTCAAAATCTGTGACCCAGAGCTTTTGCCTGAAAGCATCATTGATAATAAGGTTGGAAGCACATTATGCTTTCCTGGTACTTATCTCATCTTGCCTCGGACAATCTTCTCCAGGAGTCATAATTATCCCACTAGGAAAACTGTCCCTTTGTCTGCTACTCTTTACTGGCAGGAAGTTTTTCTTGCTCTCTCCGACTGTATCCTTTCTCAGCAGGGCCCATTATTTCTCATTTAATTAGTAGCACTTGATATAAATAACCCTTTCTCTTCATTTATGTTGTTTTCATTTAAATAATTACACAATACAGTATTCCCACTCCCTGTAGGCACTGCTTTGTAAGCTAAGAAACAGGATTGCCACCACAGGCTTTAGTGTATCTTTTCAGTATGACTCCACCTTTTTCAAATGAACAAGGTGAAGACTTTGCTGATGGTGGACCTTCAGGAAAATGGAAAATTATGCTGTTTCCTCCAGGGAGGGATACAGATAGTAATTGAGCAGCAAGCCAGACCACCCAGTAATACAGCCGCTGACATGTTCTGATGGAATGCTCACTCTGGCCCAGGCACCATGCAAGTGCTGAGGGTACCGTGGCGGACCAGCCAGATACAGGCCTCCCCTTATAGGGCTTGCAGTCCAGGCTCCAGAGGACAGAGGATTTGAGACAGTGCATACTGTCTGTGACATTTATATCCCTACGAATTTACCGGGACTTTGGTAAAAGATTCTGATTCAGTAGATCTGGATGGGGCCTGTGAGTTTCCATTTCTCCCAGGTGATGTTGAGCTCATTGGCCCCAGGGCTGCGCTTTCAGAAGCCCTGGAAATCTAGACTCATCTCTACTGTCGGGTGAACTTTTGGCCTTTGGACAGGTTCCTTAAATAAGGGAAGTCTTCTCCATCAAATAGGGCTCTAATATCCACTCCATCAAGTTGTTGTAATGTTGAGTGAGTGTAAGATCATTTGATAAAATGTTATGTGCTGTTCAAATCTCTAATATTGTAAGGAAGTAATATTCTTATACTTAATACTTTTTGAACAGTGAGACAAAAATGTGTTGTGACATTGCTTTGAACAGTGATCACTTCCACATCTCTTAAACTGGGTTTATGAAGGGCATTCTCTTTACTTTTGAGACCAAAGGAGTTGTGTTTTCGAGTTATGATGCTATAGGCAAAGCAAGGCCTCTACTCATTAAAGCATCAGGACATTTTGACTTCATTATGAAATGTTATTAGCACCAGGCACCACCATAAAATGGTCTTTGGACGGGGCTTGAATTATGTGATATTTTTACAAAAAAGGAATAGGATATTTAATTGGCAGGGAAATACAGATAAGAGGATAATTTTAAATAAATTTTTAAGCCTTGGGTTCTCTGTTATAAAATGTGGCTGAAAGCGAGGGCTTTGATTTGCAACTTATTAGCTGTGTAACCTAAGGCAGGTTATGTAACCTCTCGGAAACTAAGTTTCCTCAGTTGTAAAATGGACATAATAACAGTACCTAATTAAGGATGTTATGAGAATTAAATAAGCTAATGCATTAAAGGCACCAGGTACCTAGCAAACTAATACCACTGCCTAGTTTTCCTTACCAGTATTTGGAAGAACTACATGTAGCCTTGCTCTAAGTCACCTGGGATCTTAAGCATATTCCAGGATATTTGTTCTGGAACCATGCCACCGCCCTCCATGGCTTCCCATTTAGATTGCAAGCTGAACTCCATGAGAATAATGGCTATTTTAAAACTCAGTCTTGAAGAAACTGGTTTGGCTGATAGTGAAGACTATTTTCAGCATACAAAATTATTCCCTCCACATAAGCAAAGATATGAATATGGAGAAAGAAAAGAGGTGAGCTATAGGCTCTGCTGGGCATTGCTACATATTGGGCCCATTGCTATACTGTGCACACATTACCTGTGCCATGAGTTCCACTTTCCAGGTGAGGAAACTGTGGTTCAATGATCAAGTAACTTGCCCAGAAACTACAGCCAAAATGTGAACTCACCCATCTAACTCCAAGGTCCATGATTTTAAAAATATTTTCATATACTTTAGCTCATGTGATGTTCCATGTGAGGGCAGTGTATCTGCACCCGGCTCCTAGAACCATTTCAGAGGTCAAGCTCTGTGCCCAAAGCACTCTAAGAGGTCACCAAGGTCAAAGAGACCCAGGAATACCACTGCTTCAGTGCCACAGGACAGCGCAGAGATGGGCCAGTTGATCGCTGGGGCTTACCTGCCTGTCATGGATCCGGTCCCCAGGAATAGGCTCAGTTGTGCATAGAAGGCCTATCAGGGAGCGCTCTCCAGAGCAACACCTGTGAGGAGGGATGAGAGGTACAAGATAAAGGCCTTAGCCAATCCCTGAAGCTCTCTGATAGCAAGAGCGCCTTTTGAATTATCCCACCCTGAGGCAAGGGGAACCAGACTTTTAAACTCTCCTATTGACCTGCCACTGCAGGATGCCTGGGGGTGTGCTGGGGGTAGCTACGGTAGCTATGGGACCTTGATGGCCTGAGTTGAGTGACTCAGCTGAGAGCTGTCAGCCTCAGAGGCTGGAGGGATGGCTGTGTCAATCTCAGGGGTGGGAGGTCTGGGCAGCATACGGCAGGGGCCACTAAGAGAGGCCTTTGCTTCTTGCCTGTCCTCCTCCCTGGGCGTTCTCTCCCAGGCCAGGAGGCTGATGCTAGAGAGTGGGAATAGCGGGTGACCACATCTCCAGGAATGTTGCAAGCTGCCTTCATTCCTCTCCTGCCTGCTGAATGATGTGATGGTGATGGCAGCAGGCAAGTGGAGGGAAATGGCACCCAGTGTCCACCGGCTTGGTTATGGCACCATAGTAGCACATCTAATCCCCAAGAGCCACACTGGGCATTTTACCTGTGTCCCTGGGAAGCAGCACAGAAGCACACCTGATCCCCAACGGCCACACTGGGCGTTTTATCAGCATCTCTGGGATTTTCAGTTACAAAAAAATTTCCCAGTGTGAGAAGTAAAAAAAAAAAAAAAAAGAAGCCAGAAAATAGTCTAAAAGCACATTACCAGGAAATTGTTTCTACTGTGTTTATGACTGTTCTTAATGTTTTATGAATATGCTAAAAAAAACCACTCGGGCATATTTCCTTGGGCACTCTAGTTAATTACTTATTCCGAGTGCTTCTACTCCATTCCTTGCAAAATGTGTTGTGCATTAATTCTGATTATGTACAAAAACCCACCTGCAAGGAAAAACTCTGAATCAGTAATGCTGATAAAATGAGCAGCCCTCCTGGGGCTCCACTGAGACAGAGGATACTGGACAGAATTAGAATCTTATAGCTAAGGCTATTCATAATGTCATTAACATAAAGGCAATTAAATGAGTTTTTAACCTACAACCCTTTATTGTTATTAATGAACATTAGAAAAACACAGGAGATAAAATTGGTAATTATCTCTGCACCAAGCTATGCAATAATGTGTTTAAATATAAAAACAAAACAAATGATTATTGTTAGTATTTTCAGTAGCAGAAACCCCAGGAGCAGCTCCGTCATATTTAATCACATGGGCCCACACCAAGAGGGTTAATTAAAAGAGGGCTTTACCTTCTATGTGCCTGGTTATTCAGTTTAATATGGAATCAACAAATGTAAATGTAAATTTGCAAAATATCCTGAGCAGTTGTTTCTGCCTGCAGGTTAACCACCTTTACAGAAACACTGACTGATTTCTTCTCCTTCAGGACAATGGTCCGTGGCTCCATAATCAAGCTTTTCTTTTTTGAAAAAATTACCAGATGATGCTTTCAAAGCCCATTCCAAGAACAACTGTATAAATCCAAGCTCATTGCCTAAGCTTACTGTTCAGTAAAAATAATGTAAGCATTTGAAAAAGACATGCAGATTTAAAAAGTAACAGTAAATGAGATTTTTAGCACTGTGCTATACTCAAAGAGGCTCTAGTTTAATTTTTTTCTTTCTTTATGCAAGCTGTAGTAGCCTATAAATAAGCCATCCTAGTCAGGGCTTGTTTATGAGGACATAGTAGTTAATGTATGGTGAAAATCCCTGCGTCTAATAATAGTTTCCTGTTAATTAATTCAGTTTGTATACCTTACAATTTAAAATGTTAGTATCACATTCTCTTATAATTTGTTCCAAACTGGTTTTGTTTCCAGAGCCCATTTTTAAGATGATGCATGCCCCTAATTTGCCTTCCAGAGGATTTCAGGGCAAACAATACTGCACAAGTGTGACCCTTGGAAAGAAATTTCGAACAACTGCCATGTAGCAAAGCTAGTGCTTTCTGTGCCCATCTGAGTTTTCTCATACAACCAATTCTAAAGGAGAAATCACTTTACATTTTTTAAAAGGCATTTGATAAAATAAAATAACCATAGCAACAACCACTTTACATTTGTATATTACTTTACAAAACACTTTTGATAACTTCAGGAGATACTGAGATCAAAATCATGACTGTCTAATTTACTTCAATAGACCTACTCTGTCTTATACATTTTTTCACAGGCATAGAGCTTCCCTATTACACACAAACCCCTTAGGAGGTATAGGAAATTTAGCCACACACCAGGATCTGAATTTAGATAGGAGAACCAAAGGGGAGCAAGTTTAATTCTTAAATGTTGATTTTGCCACCCGTATCTGCTGGGGCTCAGATTTTAAGGCTAAGAATGAAACCCCCAAGATCAACTACCTGACAGAGATGGAGGTTGAACCAAGTTGTCCAGGAACAGCGTCAAAGAGGTGCAAGGGAAGCCTCTTGATTCCTTCCCATCCTGTGTTTTGGAAGAAGGAGGCACCTGTGTTGAACGGGTGACCTTAGGCAGAGCAGCAGGCATGCCTGTGATCGGCCCTCTCCTTCTACCCTATCTCTGTGTGCTGTTCTAGCTGCACTGGGAGAACAATGCTGTCCACTAGCCCTGAGAGCACACACAGCTGGCCAGTCTCATCCACATGCGCTTTGCCGTGTCAGGTAAGTCCACAGCCCAGCCTTCCCCTTGTAAGTACCAGATAATCGTGCTCATAAAAAGTTCTTTGTCTCTAGTCTCATTTTGTCAACGCCCCAAGCTGGGATCAAATCAGGGCACAATGCACATCGTGCTTCCCTATGATCCAGGAAAGTCAAGCTTGGCAGGCTCAGACAGTGGGCAGAGGCCTCATTTGGCAGGAGGGGTCTCTATTATACTTTGAGACGTAGAGAAAGTAGTGACTTTCCCCCGTAAGCTGAGAACCGTTTCTTGCACACAGAACTGCACACAGAAAGGGATGAGGGGTGGGAGGGAAGAAGTATTCATTAAAATCATTTGCATTTTCAAGTTCCATTATTCCTGATCCCTCAGTACGTGCTGCCCGGCTGGTGCCTCTGCCATGTGGCAGACGCGAGCTCAAGGTCAACCTCCGGCTGTTAGCCAAACAATTGGGAACCACAGTACACTAAACTTCCTCCTTTCTTGTTACCCTCCCTGGCTATTAACCACCCCTAGGGCACCCTCAGGGGCCGCAAATTTTCTCCTGGCGCCTCCTCTGACTTGTGAAAATTCTAGAAGCCTGTGAGGTGAATGATGATCGAGCACGGGGCCATATGCAGCGCCTTTGATGATCTGACATCAGACAGCTGAGAGAGCAGGGACCGTGGCTGGGCGGCTGCTGTATTGTTGACCCTTTGATTTGACTCATTCTGGCTGCCCTGCATGGCTGCTGCCAGTGGGCCAGCCAGAGAGAAGGTGGCCAAACAGCAGAACAATGGTGCAGCCTTTCACAGCTGGAAAATCAGTTTTTAAAGGCCTCCAGGAGGCACCAGTTGGTCCTGGCAGCTGACATTTGATCTGGGGAGTGTGAACAGCTGATGCCAAAGTAGGCCTCTCCCAACCCACTGCAGGCCAGCTATGGAACTGCTTGCTCATTCACCTTCCTGTTCACACCCAGGAAGAAAAGCTCGGAGATGTCTCCCTGCTAAATCTTCTGTATGTAGAGCGAGAGTCACCTGGGCTCCTCCAGCCCCCACTCATTTTTCACTAGGCTCTCAGAGGGATAGACGATAAATACTATTTATAACACAGATTCCTGCAAGAAAGAATGGTGTCAGTTTCACATTTCAGATACTCAGGGAAATGAGGAAATTCTTTGCAAATGGTCCCGCATGGACAATTTTGATGGGCTATTTATCTATACCCAGGAGAGTGACACACAATCACTTAAAAGTTGCTTTTTTAAAAAATACTAATTGAATATAATTTGTTTGGAGTCTGTGCAATATGGTTTAAGTTTAAATTACTACAGTTTAGAGTGACCATATGGTTTGTCATCTGAACTATGAGGGTTTTGAGAGTGAAAAGGGGGCTATTAATAATTAACTCCCCAAATTGGCATAAACTGGTTTTGTTCTGGATAAACAGGATTTCTGAGCCTCCCTACTGTTTTCACAACATCCTTACAATATCCTTCTCAGAGAAAAGGGGCAAAAGCCAAAGAAGTCAAATCTTCCTTCTAAAATTTCAGGGTTTTCATCTGATCTTGCTTTTAAAAAGGAGGGTCACTGTAAGTCTTGAGCCACACATCTTATCACCACAACGCAAGATAAGGACAAGCATAAAACTCCTATCGGCAGGTTTGGAAAAAGAACCGGTCTAGGAGTCAGGATGTGTGTTTTAAGTCCTGATTCAGCTTCAACTATTGCTACTGTACCTACTAATGCTACCACTACCCCATTGTTATTATTTCTACTAAGAGTTAGCATTTGTTGAGCATTTATTGTGTACAGGGTATTATGGTAAGTAAGAGCCTGGGCAGAATCTGTGCAGAGCGTGATAATGGTGTCTATGAGGCTGAACAGGAGTTTGCCATGTGCCAGCACTAAGTTAAGCAGCTTAAAGACACAACAGTCTATGAGGTATTATCATTCCCATTTTACAGAGGAAGCAACTTAGGCTCTGAGAAGTTAAGCAGGTCTGACACAAAGTTCAAGCTCTTCTTAATCACTGTACTATGCTGCCGTAATAGCCTTCTAGGAGCTGCTCCCCAGTGGCACTCTCCCAGTTTTAGCTCTTAAATATTTACATTTACATGATATAAAATTTTACTTTGTGGGTTTACAAGTCCTTAAAAAAATACACATATATAGGAGGCATGGCTAATGATCAACAGTGCAAGATAATACAGGACAAAACAGCTGAGGGTGAAGATGACCAAGATTCCATACAAGCTACAACCATCAAAACACAAGGCCTTAAGGGCCAAAAAAACCTCAAATGCAGAGGAATATTATTATTTTTAAAAATGCATTTTCTTACACTGAACCAAAGTTCCAAATCTCTATAATTTCACTGGTTGCACTCAAACATTATTGACCATCTGTAATACAGAAGGACCAGATTCAGTTTGATCCCTTTTGATCTATGATAAAATAATTTCTGAAATCACTGCAGGAGTAGCCATTAGTTACAACTTTATAAATTCAGTGCCATTATAATCACTATTAATTCTTATTGACGTCATAGTATCCCATATTAATTCCTTTAGGAAAAGAACTACAATATTTGTGTCTTGCCCTACAGAAGTTCTGATCAAATTGAAGAGAGAAGATGCACATATCTATAAAAAGAAATCAAACTATAGAACAAAACAAGACTATCAAAGATGGTCCAAATAAATTATTTCTGGCAATGAGTTCTGTGAGCTCAGAAAACATCAAGAGCAGAAAAACACATCTGGAGCTTGGTGAGATGGAAGTGGACCTTAAAGGTACATACACGTCGACATTGAAAGTATGTATGGTGAATTCTATCCCTTAGAACAGCGGTTCTCAAAATACGATCTGGGGACCCCTGGAGATATCCCAGACTTTCTCAGCAGGGTCTGCAAGGTCAAAACTATTTGCACAAAAATATCAATGTTTACCTTTTTTCTCTCATTCTCTCACATATTTAGAGAAGAGATATGCAATATTGTAATAATCTTGTATGGGCTGGATGAAAACAACACTGTGGTGAGCATTTTATAATGTATGTAATTGCTGAATCACAGCTGTACACCTGAAACTAATATTGTATGTCAATGATACTTCAATAAAAAATAAAATTGAAATTAAAAAGCTAAAAAAACAAAACAGAAGAGTTTTTCAGGGGCTCCAAGATATGAGATGACACTATTACTCTGATATCTAATGGAATGTGTCCTATTATATTACAAGTTCTAAATTTTTCTGTTTCAATTTGTAATATGGTAAATATCTATATAGAGCCTACCTAAACAAAAGCTCTTCAGATCATAAAAAGCTTGTTGAAGTGTAAAGTCTTGAAACCAGAAAGTTCGCTGCCTTAGACAGTCTACAAAATGCCAAGTTTCACTCTGACCTAAGCAGCAACGTGTCATCTCAGTAACCCACAATGCCTTGCTCTCAACCTTTTCATACTGGCTCAAAATATGTTATATTGCTGGTAATTTAGCTTCTCTGTAGGTCTGAAGTCACTGTTCTGTCTCCTACTTTTACCTTTCAGTTGCTCATGGAAAAATGACTCTACTCAATGTTTCCTCAATTTTACGTCTCCTTAGAGTGAGCTGCTGTCACAGCCTTTAGGACCATAGTCAGGAACGCAATCCATACCCTTTTAAATTTTACATATGCACTTACATTATTTTTTAAGTATCTAAATTAAATTAGATCCTTTTATCTTTCCAAACAAGACAACAACCTTAGAATAATGCAACTTTCCTCAAAACAACCCACCTTTCCAGCCCCAACTAATGCTCACATGATTATCTAGAATTTTAGTTTCAACTTGTTTTAAGCACAAAAATTATTAGTAGTATTATAGTTATGTTGTTGTACTCTAATTTGGATCTGTGAGAATTTGAGGGTTATAAATTTTCAGAGTCCTTGTCTGTCTGAAAATATCATTATTTCATCCTTACTCTTGAATAATAATTTGGTTGTTCATAGCAAATAGTACATTTCTGGTTGCACCCTTGGGTAATGGGCAGTGATTTTTGTTCCAGTTCACAAGCAGGCAGAGTGAGAATGGCAGTTTCAATATTTAATTCTTACCTCATAAACTTTGAAGGCTAAAAACTTCCTGCTTCATGTGGGGAGTCCAGCTGCAGCTTCCTACCACATGCAGGGAATGTTTGTTCCCAGTCCCCAAACTGGCATTAAGACTCCAGCCCTGGAAGCCTCATCCACTCTTGGCTCCCCATGGGCTGTGCAGCTTCAGTCCTTGCTAACTACTGGGTTTTCCTTTCCATTTCTATTCCACAGAGATTTTCCTTTTTTGTTTTGGATTATGGATATAAGAAGAGTGATATTTCTGCATGTACTCAATCCACCATCTCAACCTTTAGGTCTGAATCCATATCCTCTTAATGGACTTGAGGGATATACTTGCGGAAGTCCAGAAACAGTAAGTCCTTTTGACACTCCAGAGCCAGCATAAAATGCAAAGCACCGATTTAGATTATGTTAAAGATCCTAACTTGGAGTTGAGCAATGCTGCACTTGGATTGGTTCCTGAAAATTAAACAGAACTATTTCATTCAAGTTTATGGTCATGCAGGTTAATTAAAAATTTCTCTTTAGAAATACAGCCCCCAAGACTCCATGTAATTTAAATAGATTCTACATTCATGCAGAGTGAGAATGGCAGTTTCAATATTTAATTCTTACCTCATAAACTTTGAAGTCTAAAAACACATCCTCCCCAAGTTGTGAACACTCTTTATGATGGAAACAACTCACTAAAGGGAACTTGGAGTTGCTAGGTAACTTGGTGCCTGTGGAAGGTTTCTGATAAAATGTATTTAAATCAAATTTCCTGGAGCAGATGGGCAAACTGAAGTGGACAATAAATTCAAACGATCTGTTATTGACTTTTCATGCTAAAACTAAAGGCTCCTTGCAGTCAAAGCTCACACAGATCCTTCTCACTGGGCAGGTTTAAAGCAGCCTTGCTGCAGAGAGCATCACATCTCATTCTCTGCAATGGGAAGCCATCTGAGGTGTATGAGCTGAATTTCTAGAAACTGGGGAAGAATGTGAAGAATGAACATCACATGGAGAAGGAGGTATCTTTGAATGGGTCTGGTTTCCTTGCTTCTTCACTGGGTACAACCGTTTTCTATAAAGTTAAAGGCCCTAGTTAGGCTGGTCTTCTATTTACTTTTTCCAGAACTTAGAAAGAAAATCAAATAGTCAAAGTGGAGCTGTGCTTCTGGGTAGAGAATCAACTATGCTAGGATCTCCATCTTCAATGGTTCAGGTAGGAGCTCTTAGAAATCAGAAGAAATTGTGAATGCATATCCTATAATGTAGCTTTGAGCATCACCCAATAATTGAATTCTACTACTTGACATTATGTACGTTGAGAACGAGTAGAAGCTGCCAATTATTTCTCAATATTTTTGATGAGATCACAGGTATTGGGGGCAAGCAGTGGGAGAGGTAGAAGTTTATACTTAATCCTCTATGAGTTTATATATAATCCTCTATGAAAAGTTCTTCAGAAGTCTTTTTCTGAAGGAGGAACTTCAGTCACCCTACAACCCACAAGAGTTACTTCATTACTCAATTCTCTGTAACCTTTTAAGCTTGGTGAATTTGTGCAAAAACAATTTAAAGCAATGTGGTAGTTAACTTATCAGTTCTGGAACCAAGTAACTAAAAATATACAAAGTCCTAGAAATGAAGCCCCAGAGAAGTGTCATTAACTTTTTGAACATGCATGGAAAACAGATGAAATCAAACCCCAGCATATGTGTCTTTGTTACTCCACTGTGAAAATTTTCACCATGAGAATAAGGAAGGGTACCATAGAAGAGGAGATACGGTGAGTGGAAGCAAGGAAACAGGAATAGCAAATTGTGGGGCCACAGTTAAGGAAAAAAGGCTCATGCTGAGTGGCTGCTGCTTGGCAGGCACTGTACTTGGTTCTTCCCCCATGTTATTTCACTTAATTATCACAGCAAACCTATGCAGAAGACATTAATTTTTTTCCATGCTATAGGTGATAAAACTGACACCCCAAGGGGCCTGTGCCTTATGAGAAGCCACACAGCTCATGAATGGCAGAGCCCAATTCAGAAACAGGCTTGCTTGATTTCAAAGCCCAGGCTACTTCTCAGGGAACCAGGGCCCTGGGGAGGGAGTGAGATAATAGGCACACTCATATACTGCTAATGGGAGTGGAAATTGGTTCAAATTTTAAAGACAAATTTAGCCATGTCTGTCCAAATGTCAAGTATACAAATCCTCAAATTCTGTAAAATTAACTTCTGGGAATTTATCCTAGAGATGCACTTTCAAAAGCACACAATGATATACATATAAAGGTGTTCATACTGACATGGTTTGTAATAGAAAAAAATTGGAAACATCATAAATATTCTTTAATAGGGGATTGGTTAGATAATTTATTGTACAACCAAAGGCACTGCACTCTTAAAAATAATTTTTTAATTATGTGGCCACATGAAAAGATGCTTTCAATATTGCTCAATAAAATGAATAAGTTTCAGCAAGGCACGTATGTGTGAGTGTGTGTGGTGTGGTACAGTTGAAAGTCTAGACGCACAATTTGCTGTTGTCAATGGTGAACTTGTAGGGAGTGGGATGAGAGTGGTTCTTGATAGAGTGGGGAGGGAAACTCTTACTTTTCACTTTGTACCATTCTAATCTGATTTTCTTTCTAATAAGCAAGTATTACTTTCATAATAAAAGAAAAAATTTAAAGAAGGCCTTTTGTGAACTTAAAAAATAATGGAAGGTTTTTATAACACAAAAATGAAGTGGGTCAGGATCTGTTGGAGAATAAAGGAGGGCAGATGATGATTAAGGAGCTAATGATTGCCAAAGGTCGTTTATGTCTTCATGCTAATTGCCAAGGCAGATTCACAAAGAACTGCGGCATTGGAGAGAGCGTACCTTGAAGGCAGAAGACGAAAAAGGAAACTCTTCATGATATTTTGGATAACTTGTCAAACCAACATCCAAATGCTCTGGTATTCTTTCAACCCTATTCAGAGCCCAGCACCTTCAAGACTCTGTTCTATTTACACGAAGCATGATCAGTAGAAAGAAAGCTTGGTAGGTAGCTCAGGTAGGAAGAGAAGCCTTTGTTTCAAAAAAAAAACTTGGCCATCGCAAGCCATTGCCTTCCCAGGATACAAGGGGGTCGTCAGTGACAGCTGCAGCCCTTTCTGCATGGAAATATCCTCTGATGTGGAGGCAGATTGCATTTGCGTGGCTAATCCAGCCATACCCTCGAGAAATGAGAAAAGGCCCAAGCTACCCATATGCGCTATAGATTCCAAAAGGAGATGAGTCTACCATCAAGTTTTTCTGCCACTGCTTTTTCTGATAATGTCAACAGAGCTACTATTGTTTCATTAGATTTCTTTGGTTTGAACCTAAAAGGAATTTCTGTTGAGTGACTATCTCAGAGATGCTTCAGATATCTCAGAGCAATTTTTGCAGAAGACATGACTGAATATTTTTTCTTAACTATTTTTCTTAGAAATATGGTTTATCTGTTCTCTCCAAAATGCCTGATACTTCCTAATCCTGTTATTGTGTTCTAGTTAGGTTTCCTTTGGCTATTAGAGCCATTATTTGCACTTTCCCTAATAATAGTAATAATAATGATAGATGATATTTATTAGGGCTTATTATGAGCCATGCACTGTTTTAAGTGCTTTACATAAATTAATTAATTTAAGCCTCATTATAAATCTATAAAGTAGGGACCATTATTACTCTATATGACAGATGAAAATACTGAAATGAGATTGAGGAGGTTAAGGAACTTGCCCAAGCAGTAAACTAGGATTCACAGCAGATCTGTCTCACTCTAAAGCATGTTCACATTACAAAGAGGGTAGTTTCTCTTGTAGCAGGCAGCAGGGCAGAAAATTTCTCTGAACCAAGAGAATCCCTGTACTCTGAGCAGTCTGGCTATTTTTTGTGTGTGGGTATCTCCCAGCTATCTACCAGCCCTCTCCAGGGAAGCCACAATTCATCTTCCTTAACATGGAGAGACTCTTCACCAGAATCCTGATTGCCTGTCAGCCACACCTCAGGTCTCTAGCTCCTTCTCTGCCAGCTTGAGTCCACACTGATCTCCTGTGCTAACAACTTTTGCCTTTGCTGGCAGCACCATACAATAAGCACGTGTTTCTAAATATCTTATTATCTAATTATCTAAAATACATAATTTAACACATTCTTAGAATCTACTTCCCTAGGCTTTGAAGGTGTATCAGATACCTCTTACTCTTTGCCTCATATACTTTTAGCCCACCTTTTATTCCATCTTCTGCTACAGCAACCAGCTATGCCCAAGAATAACCAAAGTTCTTGCCTCAGCCGGACCATGAATTATTCTCTCTAGCCTGAGCTTCTCTGATAACCTGACTGGGTATCAGCCAGAACTGGTTTAGCACTCACAAACTAGACAGTCAGAGGGATTAACACCCTTTGGGATAACCCTTGACTAATAAGGATGGAAACTGGTGGATGGAGATGTTCTCTTTTGCCCCTTGTGTAAACAATTCTTAGACACATTCTAAATGGCTCACAGTGATGACCAGCTTAATAATTACCATTTTTATAGGTTTTCTCTATAAGGAAGTTTGGGGAAGGGGCATACGGATGGGCCTATGAAGAAAAGGCATAAAGACTGAAGATTATTGATTCTCGTGTTACTAGCCATGAGCATCCTCCACAGTGAATCAATAGTGTCAACAACCAAGTAGAGAGGATAACCTGTCTTTTGGATGTCAGTGGGCCTCTTTCCATGGCCACTCCAGTACTTGGTGATATGTTCATGAATGGCATGGCCATGGTGACAGGGGTAGAGACTAGATGTGGACACAGTAGTATCAACTCCCTTTCACCAAGGCTGATATAGCTCCTGCCATGGCTGAATATTCATCCTGCCAGCAGCACAGACTGGCACACATAAGGCACCACCCTTGAGGAGACTAGTCAGTTTCTTGGTGCCAAGTTAATTACATCAGACCTAATTCCATTACTGGAACTGACACCTAGTTTGAATACAGCTTTTCCTTCCTTGAGCTCAGTGCTGTTGCCAATACCACTATCTGAAAATTTATGGAATGTCCTCTTTATTGATATCAGATTCCGTACAACATTGCCTCAGACTAAGGGATCCATATGATAGCAAAGGGTAGTGTGACAATGGGCACATGACTATGAGACTGATTGCTCTTACAATGTACTTTATCATGCAGAGGTATCCAGCCTAGTGCAATAATGGAATGGCCTATTAAATTCTCAATTTAAGTCACTAACTTGGGCATAACACCCTATATGGTTGGACTGTATCCTCTAGCATGTAGTATATACACAGAATAAATAGTGCTAATTCTCCAACAGCTAGAATATGTGGTTCCAAGGATCGATGTGTGGAAATAGATTGGTTCCTTTTACCATCATTCTTAGTGACCCCTTGTGAAATTTTTATTAAGATCAACTGGCCCTGATTGCTATGAGGAACTAGGGTTTCTACTATACAATGAAGATGGTAGGGTAGAAGTAAGTAAGTCTGGGACCTAGGGATTCAGTGGGCTGTCTCTTGGTGGTTAGTGGTAACTCCGTGCCTGATAACTGCAAATAGGAACTGCAGAACATCCGTCAAAGGTGCTAATGCAACTCAGACCCCTTTTCAGATGCAGATCTAAGTCACCCCACCTGGAAAGCAACCTAGACCAGCTGAGGTGTTCACAAAGGGTAAGGGAAATACAGAATGAGTGGTGGAAGATGAAGATGATAAATAACAATTATAGCCTTGGTACCAGTTGTCATAGTGGGGACTGGAGCTCATAACATTAACCTTCCTGTGTTAAGTCTTGAAGGCTCTGTGAAGGAAAATAAAGCACAGTAAGGGGGTAAGAGTAGTAGGGGGTAAGAATTTAAAAAGAATGCTCAGGGAAGCTTTCTCTGATTATGTGATATTTGAACAGAAACCTAAATGAAATACAGGAGCAAGCCATACAGGTACATCGGAAATAACATTCCAGAAAAAGTAGGAAGTCTAGAGGTTCCAAAGCAGGAGGATGATTGGTGTGTTTGAGGAGGCTAGTATGGCTGAAAGGGGGTGAGCAAAGAAGAGAGCGGTGAGCAGTGTGATCAGGAAGGTACGTGGAGCCCAGACCAGGCAGGGCATTGGAGTGAGGATTTGGGATTCCACGATCGTGAGGTAGGGAGCCATCAGTGGATTTTGAGAAGATGACATGATACATCTTATACTATATAGAGCTCCCTAGTGCTCTGTGAATTGGCTGTAGGGGTTCAAGGATGGTGCAGGGAGACCAATTAAGAACTGGTAGAGAGTGGATCTCACTTAGGATGAGTTTTCTGGGTACACAGAGCAAAGGTATGGTGTTGCTGAACATGGGTCTTGGATCAAGAGTGGTGTTACTGTTCTTTGGAGCTGACTTTAAGCTATTCCTGAGCAAAAAATCAGTTCTTACAAATCTTTTATGATGCCCTGACCACGTGCCAGAAAGTATGCTCCTTGCGACACAAATATCTTCTCTTCTAACTCATATAACAACCCTGGCAGATGGGACTACTCTGTGCAAGTTTACAGATAAAGAAACAGAGGCTGGGAGCAGGGGGTATTGAGGAAGTTGCCAATGGTCATTAATGGGAAAGGGGCAGAGCTCTGGATTTGCATCAAGGGCTTATTCCAGAGCCCAGACTCGACAGCAGAGCCAACGGAGACAACGCTGAGCGACTCACCATACAGAACTCCGGGGACACTCACATTCTTTGGTGGCCTAATCCTCTTTATCCTTCTGATTATGAAAAATAACTAATGTTAACAGGAAGAACTGATTTTTTTAAGTTTTGTTTGCCTGGAAGAAAATAACTAAGACAGTGATTCTATTTGTTTATAAAGATCTCCTAAGTTAGAATGATCCTTTTGCCTAGAAAACCATTTGGTCCAATGACAGGAGTGGGTGGGCATTTTATTCTGAGCTCCTTTTCTGACGTCTACTGCAGTTATCCTGCTGTGTGACTTTTTCCCCCCAGAAAGCCCACCCAGAATAGTCCTGCCTTATTCTTACTTCTAAAAAGTCATTAGTGTAGTTACATCAGAGAAGAAGGGAAAACACAGATGTGTGATCTGCCTGTGAAGTAGTTGCCCCGCACAAGCTCAGCCTTTTTCATGTGCTGACTGTGAGCCTGTCCTCATGCTGGGGTGGAGAAGCTCATTACTGCTCAGAGTAACTGAGAAACAGGGCTGGGCACAGGGAAGAGGGACACCAAAGGCTCCAAGTGCTGCCACCAAATTGGATCCTGAAAAGTCTGACACTGGGGCACCTACTAGAGTCGCTCAGCAGCCACATGCTTTTCACAGTGGGACTGCAGGGATAAAGGAGGTCACTCTGGTGCACTGGAGCATTGCCCAGTATTTGCCAATGAGTAGAAGGGTCATGGGGTTGGTGGCCACATAGTATGATGGGTGCAAAAGTAGCATACACATCATTTGGGTGGGCTGTACTCAGCTTTGGTGTTTTGTGGAAGTTGCAGCCCTCCTGGAAACACAATGACATGTCTGCAACTCAGAAAATCTTTCACGGTTTAGACCCTGCACCTCCCTTTCATGTCTTTTTCCTTTCTACTTGTATCTTCTTGGCTGCCCTCGCTGTTGTGTTGATGAACTTCTGCCACTGGATTTGGGGTGCCCTGCCTAAATGGCATTTTGGCATGGATGTCCCCAGGTGTCTAGCATCCTTGCCTAGATTAACGTGTTAGTGGCATATGGCACGAAAGACCTGTCATTTGGTCTCAGAATCAGTTTGAAGTATCTGCCAGGCTGCTGACTTGTTTGGCAAAATGCCTTGTGACCCTAGTGTTTGAGGAAGGAGAGTAACCCTGAAAATTACTTTGAGTGAATTTTCTTGGGTAAAAGCCAGAATCTGACTTCCTGCCTTTCCTCATTTCTCTCTCTCTCTTTTTTCCCTGGTATTTGAACTAAAGACACAAGCATACATTCTGAGATGAGTGCCAAGGAAAAAGGATAATTTTGAAAATAGCATTCATTGTTTCATTTTTGGCCCCACACCTTTCTCTTTCTCCATAAAGAGAAGGGCCTAACTTGTGTTTTTCAGACTCTGTTGCATTTGATCCTTTTAAAAGCTCCTGTGTAGGTATTAGCTTTATTTTGTAGACAAGAAAACTGAGACTTGGAGAGATTTTAAAATGTTGCCAAACCATACTACAAAGAAGTGGCAGAATACCAATTCAAACCCAGGTCTCCCTGCCCTCCCCAGGCCAGATCCAAAGATAGACCACTGTCTGAACTGATGCTGTGCCCACATCCAAATGTCTCTGGGGGGGAGGGGGAGGGAGAGTTTTTACTACAGTTCAATGGATGGAGCGCACAGTGATCAGTGTCTCCATAGGCATTGTCAGCAAGAGCTCCTGGATTCTTGCACAATCTCTTCCTCCTGCTCTTCTCTCAGTGTGTTTAAATGTGGGTCATTGTTACTGTTTAGTTGCCTGATGGGTTTCTTGCTCCTAAATCCAAGTGACGAAGCAGATCCTGCTGTCCTTGGGATTATCCCCTCTGATGAGTGATGACCTCAGGACTGGAGACAGCTGACCTGCAGGCAGAGAGAGGGGGTGTCAGAGGTTCCTCCAGCTCCATTTGGATTGATGACCCAGAATAATTCTGGCAGCAGGGCTCTTGGAATTGGCCTCAACCAGCAATCTTTCTCAATTTTGGGGTTTGAGGTGGAGTGTTTTGGCATTTTTTCACACATGCCCTCTTTTCTCCACAGTAGGTATTGGGAAAATACTCTCTCTCTAATCACCTGGATTAGTTGCCACACACCACCAAACAATTACCACTGAACAGACTGTATTCACTGAGTACTCTTTCCCGTCTTTATGCTCCACTTTGCAAGAATCTTTCACTGATAATGCCCCCCAGTTTTTCATTCTGAATCAAAATTCTGTACCCACTTTGAGGCCCTGCTCAGTCGGTCTCCTCCAAGAAACCTCCAAATCCATCTACCCCACCAATAGTTTCCTTATTCCAAATTCCTTACAATGATAATAACAGCATTTCTTTAAAATAATGTTTCCTTGAATAAGTAATATCATATGTCTCAACACATAAGCATAACAGAGGATACAAATAATCGAAGTGAAAAGTAAGTAGGCTTGTTTCAGCTTCCCAGACCCTGAGCCGTCCAGAGGTAGCGGAATATATAGACGTGCCTTTAAAAAAAATCCATAAAAAATATGAGAATAATTGTTAACACATAACAGTTATGTAAGAGATACTATGCTACATACTTTATATGAATTGTTTCACCGAATCCTCCCAACTTTATGATTTGGATATCCATATTATACATATTGTACAAATAGGAAATGGAGGCTCAGAAAGTTAAGTGCCATGCCATGCTCACACAGCTATGATGTGGCCCAAGCTCTTGACCGCCATGCGCTATGCCTTAAAATAAATGACTCTTGTTGTCATATATGAATATATATAAACATATTAAAGGGTACAGAGGAAGACAAGAAGCTGTGCAGTATAGTTAAAAGTACATGCACTTGGGGATCAAATTCTGACTATGAACCTTACTACTTATGTGACCATAGGTAAATCTCCCAGACTCTCTGAACCTCTGTTTCCTGACCTGCAAAATGGAAAAATGCTAACCTTAGAAAGGCAGAAGGATTAGGGGAAATAAAGCATGCAAAACACCTGGCACACTGAAAACACTCAGAAATATTTTCCCTACCAAGAGCTATGTCTTTTTTAAGCTACATTTGTTGGCTTCACTGCCCTGTGCAGAGCAGGCAAGAAATAGCCATGTGATGTCTGGCACAGCACAGAGCTAGCTTTCTGAGTGGCAAGAACGTACCACACAGAGGTCCCTGAAAGGAAATGCAACCAGCAGGTCCTTGCTCCAAGTGCCAATGGGGCTAACTCATAGGGAACAGGTGGTTGTTTGTTAGCTGTTCAAAGAAATGTATGGAATAGCATGGAAGACTGGCCCTAAGGTTGTATGAGTTCTAAACCTTCCCTGAGGTCAACAAGCAGAAATGGAGTGTGGAAGGAAAACAAAGACTGAGGAAATACTGTTAGAGACTTTGTCTGCAACATCTTCCTCCCGATGCCCTCATGGAAACCTCTTCACCTTTCCCCAGTCATCTCCTCGGGGATTTCTCCCAACCTGCAGCCTGCCTCCAGCCCCACTTGGCTTCTAATTTTTTCATGGCACTTTCATCACCTGCCATCTGGTATAACCGTCCTGTCCATTGCATTTGTTTCCATCATCTGACTCCCCCAGAATGGAGCCTCCTTGAGGACATGAGTCTGTTTTTCTTCACCGATGTATCCTAAGTACTGACAACAGAGCCTGGCACATGTAAATATTCAATAAATATTTGCTGGATGAATACGTTCTTAAGATGAGGAAAGTGGCATTCAGTAACTTAGTCTAGAAAAATTTGCTAGTTAATAACAAAGTCAAGCCCAGAACTCAGTTTTTCTGTCATCCAAACCAATTGTCTTTCTACTTAGTCGTTTTCCAGGATAGAGGAGTATCTGTCTAGGATGAAGGAATAATCTGGCTGTTGAGGAATCCAGACAAAACTGGAAACAAGTGCATATAGACAAAATAACTGGACCATAAAAGTGGCAACAGGAAAAAAAAACACAGATGTGGGCAGTTGTGTTTTTTTCTCAAACTTTTGTTTAAGTACCTGAGACTCTGCTGTCAGTTTATCTAGTGAAATAAGTTTCATGATTAAGGTGTGGAGATGGAAATTTCAGACCTCATTATACACAACTGAAGATTATTCCTTTGCTGTCACTGTGACATTTGACATGCCAGTGAAAACAGAAGGAAATCTGTCTCAGACACTCCTTTTAGCTTTAACAGTTGTAGAAATGTCTGAGTTTGGGGCATTAATTTTCGGTTGGAAGTTAAATGTGAGCAGGTCCAGGGACGCAGCTGGAGAAGCTACCACCTGACTCACAGTTTAGGGCTAAGGGCCCAGTGATGCGCTGATTTTCAGTCCAGAACATCCTGCTCCAGCCCGCGTCTCTTCTCTTATCTCGAAAGCAGAGAAGGCCCTCTGCCTCTTTCCAAGCTAAGCTGCTGGCTTTTGGTGACATTCCCTTCTCCCATCATTTATACCCTCTTTCTTGAATCTTCTCAATTCTGTATTCTCTCCCACAATGTGCAGATATGCTCAAATCTCCTACATGTTAAAGCAGGGTAATGGAAACTCTCCAATGATCGGAATCCAGTGGCTATTGATGGGTTACAAAGTATCCCAAAACAGTGGCTTAAAATCAAAAGCATGTTTATTACTCCCAAATGGATGAGTCATCTGGACAATAATATAGAGCTGGGCCAGGCTCCCCTGACTGCAGCCGGGCCTGAGCACTGCCTGCATACCCTCATGAGGACCCTCAGCGGGTGGGTCAGCTGGGAAGACTAGTCAAGGACGTTCTCATGCACATGCCTGGCAATTCGCAGGTTATTAGTTATGGTGAAACCGCTAACTGGGCCACTGATCACTTAGTCATCAAGTCAGCACAGACCTATTCTCATGGAGCCAGGCAGCATTCCAAGAGACAGAGAAATACACAAGGCCTCTCATACTGGCACAGTATCACTTCTGCCTCATTTTTTTGGCAAAAGCAAGTCACAAGACCAGCCTGAGAACAAGGAAATAGATGCTACTCTTGATGGGAGGGGCTGCAAAGCCCCATCACAAAGAGTGTGGCTTTAGGGAGGAATAAAGAATTAAAATCAGTTTTACAATCAGTCTTCTACCTCTTTTCATCCTTAAGCTCTGCCCAGTTGTCTCTTTTTCTTCCAATCCAAACTTTCAGAGAGGGTAGCTGTCTCTTGCTTTGCCTACTTCCTTACCAAGCAGTCAGTCCTCACCCAAGATGACTGCATCTTATTACCATTACACTTCCATTTTCATGAAACTGATCTCTTTAAAAAAGAAACAAAGCCTCAAATATCAACTACTACTAACTATGTTCAACTTTCATCTTACTTAATCGCAGTGCACAATTTCACCCTCATGGTCATTCCTAACTGCTTAAAGATCTCCTCGAGTGTCTATGACTCCCTCCCTCCTGGCTCTCCCTCTACCCCTCCGACCATTCCTTCTCAGATGCTTGTCTGGCTTGAGTGCCTCGTCTGGCCAATCAATGCTAAGTGTTCCCTGCATTCTGTTGTCTCTCTTATCTTCTCATGCTAAACTCTTTCTAGACTCTAATGCAGTCAAGTGGATACAACCTATAACTCATTCTATTCTAAATCATCTGTTGACCTCCAGGAATAAAGTGTCAATGGATGTTGCCTCAGGCTTCTCAAATGCTAAGTGTGTCTAAAACTGAGCTTCATATCTTTCTTCCAAAATGTGATTCTCTCTTTGCTTTCTCTGTTAACAACTTTGCAATTTCTTCAATTCATTAAGCTGGAAACTAAGGACTGCCCTTAACTCTTTCTTCCCTGGGATCCCACAGCTCAGTATATGAAGTCCTATCAATTCTACTTCCCAAGGACCCCTTAGACCCACTCCTCCTCCCATCCTCACCTCTGCTCCCTGAATTCGGGTTCTCATTCTCCATTGCCCAGACCAATGCTAGAGCCTTTCATCATCTCCCACAAACCCTTTTTGCAGCCAAAGATCTTTCTGAAACACAAATCTGTGTTATTCCTTTGCCTCATACACACCCACTGGCTTATTTCTGCCAAGAAAAATCTAAACTCGGTATATAAATTAGTGATCATTGGTTGCAAAAACAATGTTCTCTGTCTCATTTATGAAAAAGAAGATTTACTACAAAGAAACAAGGGTGGACTTTGTTGATTATGATATGTCAGTGTACATTCACCTTTGGTAAAAAATGTACCATTCTAGTGAGTGATGTTGAAAATGGGAGAGGCTATGCTTGTGTAGGGGCAGGAGGTATACGGAAAATTTCAATACCTTCCTCTCAATTTTGTTGTGGAAGGAAGGAAGGAAGGAAGGAAGGAAGGAAGGAAGGAAGGAAGGAAGGAAGGAAGGAAGGGAGGGAGGGAGGGAGGGAGGGAGGGAAGAAGGAAGGAAGGAAGGAAGGAAGGAAGGAAGGAAGGAAGGAAGGAAGGAAGGAAGGAAGGGAGGGGAGGAAGGGAGGGAAGGAAGGGAGGGAAGGAAGGGGAGGAGGGAGGGAGAGAGGAACAGCTGACTTCCGTAAGGCACACAGTACAGCCAGGCAGCAGGTGTGTTTGCTGGCTTCTCTCACTTGCTTCAGTGTCTCATCTCTGCTTCTGTCTGTGACTTTGCCCCATTCTCGAGCAGAAATTACTCCCTTACCCTCACCATCCCCCACACGTACCATTATAGTAGTCCCTCAAAAGCATTCTGAACCCAAGTCTACCTAACCTTCCTACCTCTTAGAATAAGGTCATGTGGACAAAACATGACAGTCTGAGCTTCATATCTGTGGCAGGAACTGAAGAGAAGAATGCTCTCAAATAAGACAGTGAGGCTGGGCAAGTAACTTAAACAGGTCCCCTATAATCCTTAATATGGTATTATGAAAAACATGGTATATTTCCAGACAACTTTAATTCTTCTCCCACTGCAGTGCACTGTCATCTCCAGCTACATAGAACCACTCCCAGTCCCTAAACCCATTGTGCTCTTTGTGCATATGCTGTTTCCAGCACTTCGATATTCGTCTCTTCCTTAACTTCCTCAAAATCTCCTCTATATTCTTTAATAGCCAGTTCAAATGTCAGCTCTTCTATGAAAATACCGTTGCCCCGGTTAGTTGCTTTCTTCTCAGGGAATGCTTGGAACTTTCCATATAGCTCTATTAGACTATCTATATATCACACCAAACTGAAATGGTTTGCTCCCTTTTCTAGATTATGGGCGTTGGCAGGGGGCAGGGACAGGCACCATTCCCAGCATCTACTACTGTGTTGGGCTCATATTTAGAGATCCAAAAAGTTTGTTAAAGGGTGAAGATGTACAGCCAGTACATATAAACCAGTGGTTTTCAAAGTGTGTTCCTGGATTAGTAACATCAACATCATCTGAGAACTTGTTGGAAATGCAAATTCTTGGGACCCCACTGCAGACCTACTGAATCAAGAAAAACTCTGAAAGTACATATGGTAGACAGAATATTGGCCCTTTCCAAGTCCTAATCTGTGAAACCTCTGAATATCTTGTATTATAGCAAGGGGGAATTAAGGTTGCAGATGGAATTAAGGTTGCTAGTTAGTTGCTTTTAAAATAAAGGGATTATCCTGATTATCTGGGTGAGCCCAATATACTCACAGGGGTAAGGGAGACAGAGAAGCCAGAACCAGAAAGACATCATCATAACAGTGACTTGACTGGCCATTGCTGGCTTTGAAGATGAAAGGGGAACACCAGCCAAGGAATATGGGCAACCTAAAGATGCTGGAAAAGGTGAGCAAATGGATTCACCCCTAGAGCCTCCAGAAAGGAACTCAGCCCTTGATAAAACCTTCATTCTTTCCCAGGGAGACCCATTTTGACTTCTGACTTCCACAGTGTAAGATAGTAAATTTGTGTTGTTCTAAGCCACTGAATTTGTGGTAATTTGTTACATCAGCAATAGAAAACTAATACCATAGGATTTGGCAACCTGTGTTTAACAAGCCTTCCATGTGATTATGAAGTTACACAGTCTTTATTCTTGGATCACACGTGTTTTTGTATCATTTTAATTTCACTTAATTTGAGTTTTAGTTTTAATTTCATTTTCAAGACAAGGTCCCAAGTCCCCATCCAAGATTTTTTTAAAACTACTATAGAATTTGGGGAACCCACTATGCACTTTAGTATGACTTAACTCACCTAATCCTTACAATAAGCCTATGAAGTAGGTAATATTACCAACCAATGTTTTATAGATAGTAAACTGGTGCCCAGAGAAGAAAACCATCTTGCCCAAGGACCCCCAGCTAGTAAGCAGCAGACCCAGAAGTTAGGCTCAGTCTCACCCCAGAGCCTATACTCTAGCCCTATGCTATGTGGTTTATAGGCATGGTACAGTATATAGTTAGTGAATTCATTAATAAGTAAATGAATAAACAACAATGACCCTCACCCGAGGACTTCAGAAGGATGTTTGGGAGGCAGTGGTGGAGTTCTAAAAGGAGGTCATGAAGGAGGAAGGAAGAAGGCACAGCCTTCACCTGCTGCAGAGAAGAGGCCATGGACCAGTGATGGGCTGGAGGGAAGGGGGACTGGGTACAGACGCAGAGGATAAGACTGGAGAAGGGGCACATGGGCACCGACAGTGGCCCCCATGAATGATAGAGGCAGGAGTGGAAAGGTAACAGGATACACGGGGCTGGGCCTGACTTTCACCACGTTATCATCAGCTTGGGGTGGAACTTCAGAAGACCAGAGCTTGAATCAATATATATTTGTCGAATGAAAGAGATTTTAGTGTGAAATTGTTCTGGGACCTCAGGTTTTCTTTCAAGGTATTCAAAGAAGATCCCTGATTAGATTCACTAGAACTCTTAGCTGTAATGCAGAGATATGAGGGGAAGGTTGAGCCAATAATCAATGAATTGGAGGAGATGGAGACCGGGGGAATAGAAATAGAACAGAGTTTGATAAATGGTCAAGATCTGGTGTCCAAGGCATGCAGCCATTCCCAGTCAGGGACTTGGGGGCCTAGCTGAATAATGGGATTCTCACATTTATTCAGTGCCCACAGTGTCAGGCCTGGGGCAGGTGCTCTTCCCAATGTGACCTCACTGAAGCAAAGCATCCCAGTACATGGGCAGAGCACAGAGAGAGGAAACCAAGAGAAGCAGACACTTAGAGCCCTGACGGGCAGGTGGCGTCAGAGCCCTCTCTCTCCAGGGGACAGACTCAACCTATCAGCTGGAGCTCTAACAGGGTCCAGGCCCCAGGGCCCTGGGGATCTAACCAGATGCCAGAAACAGGAACTCAGAATGAGTTGTGTCCTTGAAACCCAGTTATCTTAACTGAGGCGCAGAGGATAGTGGAAGGCAAGGGGCAGAATTATACTTTAGGGAATAAAACAAGCACAGGGCAGTGATGAGGTACTGCATGCAGGGAAGGAAGAGGCTGGGTTGAAGGGAGTGACAGAGAGGGGGAAACTCCTCACTAAAGTATTCATTATCTGAGTTCCTACAGTTTTGAAGAGAAGTAGATAAGAAAGGATTTCCTGATGAAGCAAAATGACAGCGGGGAACTGCTTGAATCATGTTCTGTGCCCTGTCAAAACTCCTGGCTCAAAGAAACAATGAGTATAACACTTGATTGCTTTATGCCATGAAGTTTTGAAAAAATCTGTTACACAGTCTTAATTCTTGGAACATACCTGTTTTTGTATCATTTTAATTTCACTTAATTTGAGTTTTAGTTTTAATTTCATTTTCAAGATTAGGTCCCAAGTCCCGGTCCAACCTTTTTTTAAAACTACTATAGAATTTGGGAAACCCATTTTAAGTGGATTGATTTTTAGTGACTTTTTCCAAGTCTCAAATTTCCTGCAATACTTTACAGGGAACCCTGCCTCAAGCCCCGGTTGCTCCATGCACTCAAGCAGGTAGAGAGATCAGTGAGCCCCACTGCTGGGAAGCCTGGGAAGGCAGAGGAGAAGGCAGGGACCTGAGTTATCTGGACCAGGCCTCCCACTCAGCATTGCATGCGTCCAGAATGGTGGTGTGGAAGGAGGACAGCTGTTGGTGCTAGACGGCTGGAGGTTCCAAATCCCACTTAATAGCTGTATGATATTAGGCATGTCACTCAACTTTTCTGAGCCTTAGCTTCCTCAGCTGTATTATGGAGCTCCTGATCTTACTATGCTGGGCTGTTACAAGGCCTATCGCTGATAATCATCCATGTGAAGTAGCCACTAGTGTTAGTTTCCTACTGAGGATCTTCCTTCTACCATTAGACCCACGTTCCATTAATGTGAAAAGGATTATTAAAAAATCATAAAAAAACAAAATGAGGAGCAATGCTCAAGTTTCAGTTTTACTCCTTTCTTTCTTCTTTAGATCTTTTATAATCATAGTCTCATGCCCCTCCCCATAGAAGTGGCACCATCTGGAAGCACAGACTGAATATAGTCCAGGGGTCATATACACCCAATAGTTTTTTTTAGCAATTTATATGTTAAAAACAGTGCTGGGTAGTTGAAGTTCAGAGAGGTTAAGTTATCTGGCCTAGGTCACACAGCTAGCAAGTACCAGAGCCAAGATTGAAAGCCAGATACTTCTGACCTTAAAGCTGAAGCTCTTTCCTTAGCAGACTATCTCCTCTTCAGTGGTAACAGTGTCTCAAAGGAGGTCTGGAGTCAAAAGTACCCCAGGTCCTGTTCCAGGGATAGGAACAGGTAGAGCACCCTTTCCTACCAAGTACAGGACACTAAGAACTCATATCAGGAGGGGCTCAAGCATGGAATATCATCAGCTCAGAAAGTACAGAGCATGGCAGTGATGGAGCAGCACATGCAGACAGGCAGATCAGGTTAGAATCTATGTACCAGCTGGATGATCCTGAGCATGTCGCCCAAACTTCCTCTCAGTTTCTCTGTAAATTGAGAATAAAAAGAACATTATCAACTTCACAGGGTTGTGGGGGGTCAAGTGGAGATACATTTTATCGAGAGTTTAATATGAAGCAGAGCATATAACAAGTCCTTGATTTCTGCCAGTCATAATAATGGGAAGATGAGAATTCCAAATGAAAAAATTTATTTTACTATGGAAAACAAGATGTCACAATGCAGAAAGCCTGTGACAACTGATATGTAAATCAGAAGAAAATAAAAGCCTCTTGAATCACTAAGTCACTGCCTGGTGGGATTCTCTTCATCCCAAAGAGAGTGCAGGGGGCCTCTGCTCTTCACCTCGTGTTGGGGAACGTGTGCTAAAATATACAACCTGAAAAGAAATGCCTCTGAAGAAACACAGGCCAGTGAAATAAACAATCAAATGAAAATGTGCACACGCTTGTTCTTTTCCCTTGACCTGGGAAATTCGGGCAAGTAATGTTTGGAAAAGAATCTGAAGCAAGTGGAATGGAGGGAAGCATTCCCGTATATTAATGTCATGTGAACTCACAGACTCCAGAGCCATTTGGTCCTGCTAGGAGGCCCATGCCCAGAGTGACTCATTAAAACTTTCCTAACAATAGCTCTACCACCCATGAAAAACTGTTTTCTTCTCCCTTCCTGAGAAATCACCCCAGTTGCCTCTGAATGGAGACTCTCAAACCAACAACACTGAAGTATAATTAATAATATCCCTTCCTCAGTTTCCTACTTTATTGTATACCTTAATGATACACCACCATGCTGAAAATTCACTGGATGGGAACACCTGCCCCTTACCCAAGGCTCTGTTTATCACATCTTCCCTTTGCACAGAGGCAGCCAGCAGAAACTTTCTAGAAAGTAAATTAGTTTGAAAACCATCAAGCTTCCCTCCAGCACTTTGACTTCCCCAATGTCCTTTTATAATGTGGATTGTGCCCCTGTCCAAGAAACCAGAAGAGAAATATTTCTGTTTGAAGAGAATTGGAATCAATTGGCCTACAAGTCTTGGTCTTAGAAGCACTGAGAGACGGTGATATGGGGACTGTACCACCAGGAAGTGACTTAGTAATTCAATAGTTAGTGAATTCATTAATAAGTAAATGAATAAACAACAATGACCCTCACCCGAGGACTTCAGAAGGATGTTTGGGAGGCAGTGGTGGAGTTCTAAGAGGAGGTCATGAAGGAGGAAGGAAGAAGGCACAGCCTTCACCTGCTGCAGAGAAGAGGCCATGGACCAGTGATGGGCTGGAGGGAAGGGGGACTGGGTACAGACGCAGAGGATAAGACTGGAGAAGGGGCACATGGGCACCGACAGTGGCCCCCATGAATGATAGAGGCAGGAGTGGAAAGGTAACAGGATATCTTCTGATTTACATATTAGTTGTCATAGGCTTTTTGCATTGTGACATCTTGTTTCCTTAGTAAAATAAATTTTTTCATTTGTAATTCTCATCTTCCCATTATTGGTATTGGTACTGTCAGAGCCACCTTCACAGTCATATAATCTGGGCTATAGCCCTATTTCTGTGTCTATTCTTGATGCATTATCCTGATTCCAAACCACCCCAAAAAAGGTCAGAATCTGCACCAAGTCTGTCTCCAGGATACTTGTGAAAATACATTTAGCCTGTCTTACTTCCTCTCAGCTCTCTGTCTTTGATACAGGTCTCTCTTCTAGCAGGCTTTGTGTAAAGCAAAGGCTCTTTCTGGAGGCATTTTTGCATTAAAAAGAAAGGTGTATTATTAAAAGTGAGTATCAATTATAATGAGGCATTTTTAGTGGGGCTTCGTAATGTTGGAAGCAGGGAACAGAGGCCTCTGAGCTGAGATCCTGGCAGCTGCATTTTATTAACCTGAGTCAGGGTGCTAAGCTGATTTTCAGACTTGATTGACAGAACCCTTTCAGCATAAACCCTGGAAAACTATTAGGAGGAAAGAATCCCATGAAGGTACTCTGCCTGTAATAGTTCTAATGCAGAAATGCATTTGATCAGCAGCATGCCGAGCTCATATCATTTCCAGTGTGAGTAGCAATATGGTTCCAGTGTCATTTACCACAACCAATTATGGTACATCCTGACAACATTTAAAACAGAATTGGATTAAGAAAATGCACTCTTAAGATTGTAGTCTAAGAGGCAAAATACCAGAGTTTTCAGTGGATCTCATTTCACCTCTCTTTGATTATAAGAACAGGCTGAAGAAAAACACAAAAAACACATTGAGGGGCACGAGGGTGAAAGAAATCATAAAAAAACAGTATACATCAGCAATTTGATACCCTGCCCTTTTCTTCAGGACTCTTTTCCACTGCTGCAATCTCCTCTAAAGAAGTCAGAGAGTCTGTCTTCAAGCTGCAGATTCACTTCCCAAAATTAAAGAATGTATTTCTCAACCCTCCCCACCATTCCTGTCTTCCACAAAAGGCACTAGCTCTAATGAGTAAAAATCCCTGTTACAGAAAACATCAGCGGCAAAGCCACCACTGTGTTCAGAAAGTTCTACTCCAGTGGCATATTGGCTGATCTATAGACCAACAGAGATGTCTTCTAGATATTTCACATTTTAAAGGGATCAGGCAGACATTGCTATCTTCTGAATTAACCAGCCACACATTTCACTGGGATGGTACACTTGAAGTACCTCTCCAAGAAATCAAATATCAAATACTTTTTCTGTTTTTAAAATAGCTTTATTGAGTTGTTAGAATATAAAAATAATGTATGTTCATTACAAAAAATTCAGAAAATATAGAAGAAGGCAATGAAAAATAAGGATAGCATCCAGAGATTATCACTGCTAATAATTTGGCATCACCCACACATATTTACAAACAAAAATGTTATGAGATAATACAATGTAGTATAACCTGCTTTTTATCATTCAATGATGTTATGAACATTTTCCATGTCAATAAGTATGGCTGTACATCATATATTCAAAGCTGCAGAATATTATTGTATTACCATTATTTTAACTAATCCTCTTGTGATGAACATTAGGCTCCTCTCCTTCTGTTCTTTTTTTAAATGATATTGCAACAACATTGCTGTACATCTAACTTTAATGTAACTGAGAATCACCTGGGGTATTTTGAATATGTGGATGCATGGGCCTTATATGTAGATATTCTGCTTCAGTAAGTTCTAAAAGTAAAATTGTCATTTTTGGCAAAGGCTATGCCATGAAGCATTTCAATAATCTACTTCATTTGAGTTACCTTGCTGATTAAAAAGACCGGGTCATGAGAGTAGATATATGATCTAAGGTAGGAGATACATCTGAGGTGCGGGTGAATGGAGTAAGTCTGTCTGAGAGCCCTCAGAATCAGCCCTTCAGTGTCTGTGGGATGCATAAATCCTCCTCATGCCACCCCTGGGCTCTTCCACTGGAGCCTGCAGTGAGAAGACTTGAGGAGAAGTGGGGGTGAAGACACAAGGTAAGAGTGGGTTCAACATCTTGGCTGGAGAAGGTGTTTCCTGAGAGCAGAGGCTATTCACTGCCTAGGAAATTGCTGCCAACAGAGGGTCACCAAACAAGACAGCTCCATCCCCAGGCTTGTATACAATTTGCATTTGACTAGTGTTCTGTTTCTGGGTTTTCCAAGAGTTTGAGAGATGAGAGTAAGAAAGAATATTGGTATTTCTCCACTTCCAGGATATAAGCATGCTTAAGAAAGTGTACACACACTCACTCACAGGAACAGAGGCACACACATATTCCCCTGCTTATACTCTTCAAACTCCGGAAGGAGATTTCCAACTATAAGCTTTACATAAAGAACAATTTTTGTCCAAGGCCACAAAATATGGAAATTGAGCAAGGAGGCATCCAATTTGAACCATGTAAGGAAAAAATGTTGTCTTTCATTTTTGGGGGTGAATGTTATTGAAGTATGATATACATACAAGAAAGTGTTCAAACCACGAGTTTACAAACTCAACACATTTTTATAAAGTGAAATTATACACTGGTATAACCAGCATTCAAATCAAAAAATTGAGGAATGCCCCACCCCTGGGTACCAGCATGCAGTCGCTATTCTCCCCAAAGAAAGCCACCATCCTGATTTCAACAGCTTTAATTGGTTTGATCTTTTTGAGCTTTATATAAATGGAATCATATGATATATGTGCTCTTTCAGAGTTATTTTGACTAGATTTTATAGATGATTAGTCTAAATCGTACATCATGTAGACATGTTCCAGTATTAAAGCAGAGATATCTCCCTCAAAATAAATTTTAAAGTATATACTTTAAATAAGTCAGTGTCCATTTGTGCCATTAAAATTGAATAGCTTCATCTAAGTTGAGCCCAGCTGAATTTCTGGGGCCCTTATGCCTCTGTCTATAGTAAGTAATAAGGGTCCTAAAAGGTTACTCCCCCTTGTTCATGACAGATGACTTGAGAGGCAATATAATACAGTGGCAAAAAGATTAGCTTTGGAACCATAAAAACTGTATTCAAATAGAATCATCTCCACTTACCAGCTATACTATCTTCATGAAGTCACGTAATCTTCTTGGACTCTGTCACTTCCAGACCTATAAAATGGGGGAAATGCCTCATTGGGTTGTGAAAATTAAATAAAATCACAAATGTAAAGCACTTGGCATTCAATGTTTATTCTTTTCTCCCTCAGAGAGCAAACCTTGATATCCATCAAATTAAGCCCATTGTGTACATATCACCTAAACAAATGTGTTTTTCTTTGTTTTTTTACATAAATATATTTTCAATGACAATTATTTGAACCACTAACTAGCAACTTTAATATCATTTACAGTCATTCCCAGGTTTGTGATCTAAGGGAATTTAAAGTTTTTGATGCAGTCTTTTTCAAAACAGAAATGTCACTATTCATTCTTTGGAAACACATATGGCTTCATGTCCCTCACGTTCCCCACCATGCTGGCCTACCTATTTATTTATTAATAATATCCATCAAAAAACCATTGTTATCACAGCTTCCTGTGATGGCCTAAGAGCACACAAAATCATCATGTTCCAGCAAGTTTACAAAGCATGCAATGTGCTTCCCCTGACATTATCATTTTATTAATAGCCATTATGCCAATTCATTTTTAATGGCCTTTTCAGTTAGACATGTACAGATCTTATAAAGTCTTATGATTTCTGCACTTTCATCAGTATACATATTAAAATCTATGACAGATTGCTAATGAGCTGATGTTGGAATTACAGAGTAGTCTGTTATCATTTGTCCATTCACAGTTTCCTCACCAGCCCATCTGTGCTCGGAACAGAGCCACCACAGAGCATGCAGGCTGGGACAGTTTCTCCATTTACACCTTTTGCCTTCAGAGGCCTCTGGGAAAGCCTGTCCCTAATTAAAGATTTTAACAAACATATTGCCAGCTTCCTAACACTGTTATTAAACTGCTCTCTTTTGTTAGAAAAGGTGCCGTTTGTCAGCAGTTTGTAGATTTAGATGTTTAGTATGTTTCTGTAGCCCTACAAAATATTTGTGTTTTTGGAACAATTCAATTAGTATGTTACGCATGTGTGTACCTGCAGACACAATAAATACACATGGCACTCATGCTATCAAAATCCTGTATGATTATTCAGACACACAAGGACAAAGAAACATGGTGCATTTTTGTAGACACATAGTCTTCCCTATAAAACAAGATAGTATTGAACACTCGAAGGTTGGAATAGTTAAAATGATCAGATTGAGATCATATCTCAGATAATTTGGGGCAGGACAAAGTACCTATTACCTGAACTGTTTCTACAATTAAGGTACATTGAAAAAGAATCTGATTTCTCTGTTGGGACATATTTAGTTAAGAGGACAGATATTCCTTTGCACTGAAGGTTGAACTATCACAAGGGCGGTTCTCAGTCAACATGGGTATGGCTGGGGCTGAGTAGGAAAGGGGACCATGGAGGCAACTGGGGGGCTTTTGCCATACCCTCTCTCACCAACACCACCAGATCTGGACACACCCCCATTACACCCAGATGACAGCTGCTGCTTTAGAGCTCTGAGGGCACCAGAGGTATGACAGAGCTGAGAGCTTGCTGCCTCTGGGAAAAGGTTCTCAGATCTTAGTCTTGGAAGTGGATTCATCTTCACTCTCCCCAGGGTGAGCACAGAGAAGGGTAGCCCCACTGGTAATCACCATAAAGGCTTTGCCACACTAAAGTCACTCTCTGAGCAAATACTGAGGGGTCTGTGGCCTTCACCACCAAGGTAAAAAGAGTAACTCCCAGAGATCTGGCACTTCAGATATCAGAAGGTGACTGAATGCTGCTGTGGAGTCATTTCCACCAGTGACACTGTGACACTGAGGGACTGTGACATGCATTTCCTGATGTGGAATTTCTGTGGTCATGCATCACTCTGAAATTTTAATGCAGGTTTTGATGCTTTGGTTTAATTCTTACACAAGCAAGTCTGAGAGAGATGCAATAAATCATAAGGCAAGATCCTTGTCCTGAAAGAATTTGCATGCTAGAGAGCTAATACACATCCATGAAAACCATATGCTCTACATAATACCACACAGTAGCCATTGCTAAGGGCCAAATGATTGGCACAAATGCAGGGGAGTTCAAAGGCTGCAGACATCCCTTCTGGGAAGGATGAGTTAGGAAGGTGTAGGACTCAGTGCTTGAGAGACAGGGAGAAGACACTGTGAGCTGGGATGATGGTGCAAAAGGACAGAAATATTTTGGGGACGTGAATAGACTGCTTTGGCTAGAGAAGAATTTTATAATGGAACATGAAGAAAGCAAAGTTTCAAGGATAAAGGGCCACTCTGTTAAGGTAAAGATCTGTTCTTTACCTTTTTTTTTCTTTTTAGTTAGTTAGTTGCTTTATTGTTTTGCCTTTTAAATAAATTTAATTTTTGAGCAGATTTATGTTCACAGAAAATTTGAGCAGAAAGAATGGAGCATTTGCATGTACTCCCTGTCTCCATATGTGCACAGCCTATCCCGCTGTCAACATCTCTCACTAGAGTGGTACATTTGTTGCAACTGATCAACCTATTATATTGTCATGTCAATTGATGAACCTATATTGACACATCATTATCACCCAAAGTCCATACTTTACATTAAGGCTCACTCTTAGTATTGTATGGGTTTTGACAAATGTATAATGACATGTACCCACCATTACAGCATCACACAGAGTAATTTCACTGCCCTCACAATCCTCTTGCTTTGCCTGTTCATCCCTTTCTCCTTACCAACCCCTGGCAATCACTGATCATTTTACTGTCTCCATAGTTTTTTGTCTTTTCCAGAATGTCATATAGTTGCAATCTCACAGGTATATAACTTTTTCAGATTGGCTTCTTTCACTTGGTAATATGAATTTAATCTTCTGTGTCTTTTCAATGCTTGGTAACTAATTTATCTTCAATGATGATGATATTTCATTGTCTGATGTATCACAGTTTATTTAGCCATTCTCCTACTGAAGGATGTTTTGGTCACTTCCAAGTTTTGGCAATTATGAATAAAGTTGCTATAAACATCTATGAGAAGGTTTTCATGTAAACAAGTTTTCAACTCCTTTTGATAAATACCAACAAATGTGTTTGTTGGATTGTATGGTAAGAGTATGCTTAGTCATGCTTAGTTTTGTAAGAAACTGCCAAACTATCACCCAAAGTGGAAGATACACCATTTTATATTTCCACCCGCAATGAATAAGAATTCCTATTGCTCCACATCCTCAACAACATTGGGTGTTATTGGTTTTTTAGATTTTGGCCATTCTAATAAGCATGTGTGGTATCTCATTGTTGCTTTAATTTGCATTACCCTAATGACATATGATGTAGAGCATCTTTTAACATACTTATTTGCCATATGTATATCTTCTTTGGAATGGAAGAGCTCAAGTCTTTGACCCATTTTTTTAAGTAGGTTGTTTGTTTTCTTATTGTTCAATCTTATGAGTTCTTTATATATTTTGGATAACATTCCTTTATCAGCTGTATCTATTGTAAATATTATTTCCCAATGTGAGGCTTGTCTTCTCGTTCTCCTGAAATTGTCTTTTATAGAGCATAATGCTTTTTATTTTGATGAAGTCCACATGGCCAATTATTTCTTTCATGTACCTTTGATGTTGCATCTAAAAAGTACTAACTAAATCCACAGTTATCTAGATTTTCTCTTATATTATCTTCTAGGAGTTTTATAGTTTTGCATTAACATTTACATGTTATCCATTTTAGGTGTGTGATCCACTTTGAATTAATTTTTACAAAGGGAAATTTATTGCAAAGATTTCATTTGCAAAGTGTCTAGATTCATTTTTTTTGCATGTGGATGTCCAGTTGTTCTAGTATCATTTATTGAGAAGACTATCTTTTATTAGTTGTATTGCCTTTACTGCTTTGCCAAAGATCAGCTGACTGTATTTGTGTGAGTCTACTTCTAGGCTCTCCATTCTGCTTCATTGATTTATTTGTCTGTTCTTTAACCAGTACTATCCTGTCTTGATTACTGTAGCTTTATAGTAACTCTTGAAGTTGGGTAGTGTCAGTTCCCTGACTTTTTCTCTCTTTTAATATTGTGAGGGCTGTTCTGGGTCTTTTGCCTCTATAAACTTCAGAATAAGTTTGTCAGTATCCACAAAATAACTTACTAGAATTTTTATGGGGATTGTATCAAATCTATACATCATGTTGGTATGAACTGACATCTTAGTATTGAAGCTCCCTATCCATGAATATGGAAGTTCTGTCCATTTATTGTCCATTTCTTGAGTTCTTTGATATCTTTGCTCACAGTTTTGTAGTTTCCTTATATAGATCTTGTACATATTTTTAAGTTTTGTATTTATTTCATTTCATTTTTGAACTTGCTAATGTAAATAGTATTATATATTTAATTTCAAGTTCCAGTGTTCATTACTGGTATAGAAAATAATGATTGACATTTTTATCCATACCCTTGCTACAATTGCTCATTAGTTCTAGGTGGTTTTCTTTTTTTTCGTCAATTTTTTCAGAATTTCTACATGGATAATCATGTCTTCTGTGAATAAAGACAAGTTTAATTCTTCCTAATTTGTATAGCTTTTATTTCCTTTTCTTGTCTTATTGCATTAGCTAGGACTTCTAGTACCATGTTGAAAAACAGTGGTAAGAAGGGACATCCTTGTCCTTTTCCTCATCTTTGCCGGAAAGCTTCAAGTTTCTCACTAATAAGTATGATGTTAGCTGTAGAGCTTTGTAAGTGTTCTTTATTCAGTTGAGGGAATTTCCCTTTATTCTTTCTGAAAGTTTTTATCATGAAAGGGTGTTGGATTTTGTCACATTCTTTTTCTGCACCTCCTCAGTTGATCGTGTGATTTTTCTTCTTTAGCCTATTGATGTGATGAATTACATTAATTGATTTTTCTATGTTGAACAAGCTGGGATAAATTCCACTTGGTTATAATCTATAATTCTTTTCATACTTTGTTGGATTCAATCTGCTAACATTTTGGTGAGGATTTTTGCATCTATGTTCATGAGAGATGTTAGTTTGTAGTTTCCTTTTCTTATGAAGTCTGTCTGGTTTTACTGTTAGGGTAATCCTGGCCTCTTATAACAGTTTGCAAGAATCCCTTTTGTTTCTAATTTCTGGAAGAGATTATAGAGAATTAGTACAATTTTGTTTTAAATATTTGACAGAATTCACCAGTGAACCCAGCTGGGAATGGTGCTTTCTGTTTTGGAAACTTATTAATTATTTATTCAATTGCATTAACAGATATGTGCCAATTCAATTCAGATTGTATGTTTCTTCTTATGAGAGTTTTGGCAAGTAGTGTCTTTTAAAGAATTGGCCCATTTCATCTAGATTGTAGAATTTGTAGGCCTAGAGTTGTTCATATTATTTATTTATTATCCTTTTACTATCCAGGGGATTTGTACTAAAGTCCCCTCTTTCATTTCTGATAATAGTAATTTGTGTGTTCTTTTTTTTAGTCAGTCTGCCTAAAGACTTACCAATGTTATTAATCTTTTCAAAGAACCAGCTTTTGGTTTTATTGGTTTTTCTCTGTTGATTCCCTGTTTTCAATTTCACTGATTTCTGATCTAATTTTTACTGTTTCTTTTCTTCTGCTTACGTTGGACTTAATATGCTTTTCTTTTTCCAGTGTACTATGTGGAAGCTTACATTGTTGATTTTAGATATTTTTTCTTTCTAATATATGCATTCAATGCTATAAATTTCCCTCTTAGCACTGCTTTCACTTCATCCTGCAAATTTTGATAAGTTGTATTTTCATTTTCATTTAGTTCAAAATATTTTTTATTTCTCTTGAGATTTCTTCTTTGACTCATATATTATTTAGAAGTGTGTTATTTACTCTCCAAATACTTTAGGATTTTCCAGATATCTTTGATATTCATTTCTAGTTTAATTCCATAGTAGTCAGAGAATACACATTGTATGACTTCTAGTCTTTTTAAATGTTTAAGGTGTGTTTTATGGCCCAGAATGTAGTCTATCATGGTGTATGTTCTTAGTGAGCATTGGAAAGAACATGCATTCTGCAGCAGTTGGATGAAATAGCCTACAGATGTCAATCATATCCAGTTGATTGATGATGCTGTTGAGTTCAACTATGTCCTTACTGATTTTATGTCTACTGGGTCTATACACTTCTGAAACAGAAGTGTTAAAGTTTCCAACTATAATAGTGGATTCATTTATTCCTCCTTGCAGTTGCATCAGCTTTTGCCTCACATATTGTGATGCTCTATTGTTTGGTACATCAATATTAAGGATTGTTCCATCTTCTTGGACTATTGATCCCTTTATCAGTATGTGATGCCCCTCTTTATCCCTGATAATTTTCCTTGAATTAAAGTTTGCTCTGTCTGAAGTTAATATAGCCACTACAGCTTTTTTAAAATTAGTGTTATCATGCTATATATTTTCCCATCACTTTAGTTTTAATCTTCAAGTTTCTTAATATTTAAAGTGTGTTTCTTGTAGACAGCACATAGTTGGGTCTTTTTCTAGATCCATTCTGGTAAATTTTGTCTTTTAATAGATGTATTTAGACTGCTGCATTTAAAGTGATTATTGGCATAGTTGGATTAGCTGTTTTCTATTTGTTGCCTTTGTTATTTGTTTCTACTTTTATCTTCTACTCTTTTTTCTGCCTTTTCTGGTTTTAATTGAACATTTTATATGATTCCATTTTCTCTCCTTTCTTAACATATCAATTTTTTTTCCAGTGGTTGCCTGGAGTTTGAAATATATGTTTACAGCTAACACAGGACCACTTTCAAATAGCACTATACTGCTTCCCGGGTAGTGGCAGTAATTTTTAACACAAAATATTCCTAATTCTTCTTTCCTGTCCATGTATCATTGCTATCATTCATTTCATTTATACATAAATAAATAAATAAATGTATGTATGTATGTATGTATGTATGTATGTATGTGTATACATAATGGAATATATTGTTGCTATTATAATTTTGAACAACAGTTGTATGTTAGATCAACTAAGAATAAGAAAAGTAAGTTTTTGTTTCCCTCTACTTATTTCTTCTCTAGTGGTATTCCTTTCTTCATACAGATCCAAGTTTTGGCCTATATGAATTTCCCTCTTTCTGAAGAATTTCTTTTAACATCTCTAGCAAAGTAAGTCTACTATGAATGAATTTCCTCAGTGTTTGAGAAATATTTATTCTATCTCCTTTTTGAAGGATAATTTCATAGGCACAGAATTGTAGATTGGCATGGTTTTCTCTCAACACTCCAATCACTTCTTGCTTGCATAGTATTTGAAGAGAAGTCAGATGTAATTCTTGTCTTTGCTCCTCTAGAGGTATTTTTTTTTCTCTTGCGTCTTTCAAGTTTTTTCTTTATCTTTGATTTTCTGCAGTTTGAATAGGCCATGCCTAAGTGTAGTTTTTCTTTTACACTTATCCTGTCTGGTGTTCTCTGAGCTTCCAGAATCTATGGTTTGATATCTAATATTAATTTGAGGACATTCTCAATCATTATTGTTTGAAATATTTCTTCTGTTCCTTACTCTCTTTTTCATCCTTCTAGTATTGTCATTAAGCCTTTTGTAGTTTTCCCAGAGATCTTGGATATTCTATTCCTATTTTTTAGTATTTTTTTATTTGCTTTTTGGTTTTAGAAGCTTCTATTGACATATTCTCAAGTTCAGAGATTCTTTCTTCAGACATGTCCAGTGTAATAATAACATTCTTCATTTTTATTTGTGTTTTTATCTCTAGCATTTCTTTTTTATTCTTAGAATTTTAATCCCTTTATTTACATTATCCATTTGTTCTTGAATGTTTTCTATTTTTTCCATTAGAGCCCTTAGTATATTAATCATAGTTATTTTAAATTCACAGTCTGATAATTCCAACCATATCTGAGTCTTGTTCTAATGCTTGCTTTGTCTCTTCAAACTGTGCTCCTTAAAATTTTTAGTATTTTTTGTAATTCTTTTGTTGAAATCCAAACACAATGTGCTGAGTAAGAGGAACTGCAGTTAATAGGTCTTAAGAATGTAGCGGTAAGTTGATGGGGGAGGGGAAACATTCTGTAATCATATGATTTGGTCTCAGTGTTTTAGTGAGCCTTGGTCCTAGGCTGTAAACTTCACAAATGCTTCTCAGTTATTTTCCCCCTTCTGAGGCGGGATAGGGTGGTTGGAGAATGTTGAAGTTGGGTATTTCTTTTCTCCTATGCTTGTTTGGCTCGTCAAAACTCTAGGTTAGGTTAGCCTCTGGGAAAATAGTTCCTCTTAAGGGCAGGACTTGTTAAGAAGGACAAAATGTTTCAATATTTCAATATGAACACGTTTTCCCTCTCCTTTCCAGAAGCACAAAGGGAATTCTTATTTTTCACCAGTCTTCTCTGTGAGAACATGTTAGAACTCCAGGAGGTAAAATTCACAAAGGTGTGAAGGGCCTACTAGAGTTTTCAACTCACAAACCTGTCCACACTGAGTTTCAGCAATTGTCAATTACAGTTCATGTTTTACTACCCTGGCAGTGGTTTTTACAAAGATTTCTATAATGAGTTTCTACTCAGGTAAGTGTGGTTCTCTGTATCTGCCTGTCTGTCTCTCCAATTTTGGGGCAGTGGTTTGCCTTGTGACCTCATTTTGCTGAGAGATCTAAAAAGAGTTATTGATTTTTCCATTTCTTCAACTTTTTGCTTGTTGTTTGGACAAAGTGGTGACTTCCAAGCTCCTTACTTGCTGCACTGGAATTCAGAAGTCTGTACTTTATCTTTTGGGCAGCATTGAGTTTTTTAGGAAGAATGGGTAGGTTGACCTATTGGTTGGTAGATTTATTTTTAACAGGAAGAGGACTTGATCAAATATTATTGGGTGACTGACTTTGAAACCTAGGAAGCTAGGCAACTCTTCTGTCTTGACTGGCTGTCGTCTGATCCAAGATGACTAAGACTGGCACAACTGGAGTGACCTGGATCTGATCAGTGGGTCTTTTGCCTTCCAAAAAGCTGACCTGGACATGTTTTTCCTCATGGCCATGGCAGAGAAGAAAGCAAACAATAATGTGCATGCTCTTCTGACTAAATCACATCTGCTATCATCCCATTGGCAAAAGTAAATTACATGGCTGAGCTCAGCCTCAAGGGATGGGGAAACATCTTGACAGGGGAGCTACAAAGTCACATGGCAAAGGACAAGGATACAGGAAGAGGTAAAGAATTTGGGCCATAAATACAATCAGTCTACTACACCCAGATTCAAATCCCAGGCTTTTTCGCCATGTGGCCACAAACAAGACATCTGAAAATTGGCTTAAAAAGAGTGCTTACCTCTCAGCATGGTTATTTGCATTAAATAATGTGACCCATGTAAAACACTTAGCATAGTGTCCAACACACATAAGTAAATAAATTTGAAGGCACTGTGTTGCCTACATTGTGATGGCAGAAAGATGAGTTGGAATGCATATGGCCACTGTGATTGTAGACCTGCACTAGGGTAATGTTGAAGTAAGTGAAAAGTCCCAGACATATTTAGATAGAACAATGAAAGATCATTCTTCACAAGTAGATGTCCATAGGCCTGGGTAATTGGGACAATGGTGATGCCATTGATCAAAGTGGGAGAATCAGGAAAGTTGCTAGTTGGGGATAGGTGGATAGCTGTCCATTCAACTTGTATCTCAGCCTAGTCCCTGGGAGTTTCATGAAAGGAATGTGGTCAATGACTTTGTTCAGCATGGCACAAAACAGTATTTAATAAGCCAAACCAGGGTTTTCATGTAGGGAACCTGCTATTGCTTACCATTTCTTTTCTATTAGCAATGACTGCTCTGAAGAAAACTTGGAAAGAAGATTCTCTATTAGTATGATTTCCAAGACAGGCATTTGTACAGGACTCTGTGGCACACTTGACCACAGCTCCAATGGAGAGGCAATTACTTATCCTTACATTTTCAATAGAATCTGGGCTACAAGGAGCCAGAAGTCAGGGTGATGGAGGTGTTTTTACCCAACCTCATGCTTCTAGTTTTTGTAACACCTTTCAGCCTAATGGGCGTTCACCTATACTAAATAATTCCAAGTGCTAACCCCAAAGCAGATTCTCATAGCCTATTAGCTTTAGCAGTTGCCAGCCAAACAAAATAGCAAATTTCCCATGTAGAATGATTTAGTGCAGCATGCCTAGGATAAATAAATAATGAAGGCATTTGTTTATGCCTACACGCAACATTCCTCGTAGGCAAAAGGAGAAGAAAACATTCTAAACCTGAGAAGGCAGCTGGTGCAGGCTCATCAAAAATATGCATTTTCTTTTGTAGTCAAAGAGTGTGAGTTTGCTCTGCTTCACCTCCCGGCCTGGGCTCCTCTGATATCCATGTCATTTAAATGAGAAAGTCATTCTAGGGAGTCATCACATTTCAAAGAAGTGACCCCTTTTGGATGTTGAAAGGATCCCCAGTGTTTGGGTTCACTCCTGGGCGATGTGGTGTCATAGAGTTCTTTCCATGTCGTCCAGAGAAATAGATCTTGGAAAGTCTAAACAGAAGTTGTTTACCTTGTCTTTTGCTTGTTGTGCAAATGGGCCTCAGCTCTGGAGAGGAAACAAGCACATTTCAAGCTCAGTCTAAGCCAAAACTCACTACTGCTGTCAGTCAAACCCTGCCCAAATACAAGGAGTTTTTATTAATTCTTGGAGTTGCCTGACTTCCACTGTGAACTTTGTGGCTAAGACATCCTTGGCATCCTCTGAATTGACCCCAAGCTAGTCAGACTCAGCCTCAAAGGGCAACTTGGTACTCTGTGTTTTTTCTCCTGAGGAACTGGTTCCTCTTGAGTTTCCTCATTTGTGCCTCATCCTCCAAGAAAGGAACTCTTGCTCCTCTTGGAAACAGAGTCACTCAAGCAAATTTGCTGGTCACAGAATCAGATTTCAGGCTGCATCCAGACATGGATTTCCAGTCAGTTCTGAACTTCACACATCTTTACTCTGTCCTAGAGCCACTACTTTCCTAACATCCCCACTAGCCCATGGTGGATGAGGTTTGCTGGGGAAAGTCCCTCCACAGTCACTCTCCAGACAACCCAATTAAAGAAGACCCCTTAGTCATCCTCTGGTAACTGGCTCCTGTCTTTGTGGCACAGAGCTTTCTGTACTTTCTCAACAGCTCAACTGCTTTCTCTCCCTTTTTCCTGCCAAATTAGGTTTAAAAAGAGGGTGCCTGATTCCTGGATCCTAGGAAAGTGTTAAATATCTCTGCTGCTAAGAACACAGCTAGGGACATTAACACCTACCTTCTGGCTCAAGAGTGGGTGTTAATGTTCTTGCTACCAGGACATCTCTCACCCAGGGCTCTTTATGAAGTCAGCACTCAGCTAGTGCCTAGGCCAGGGAAAGCAAGTCAAACCAGACTGGCCTCCTGACAGTGACAAGCCTCAGTTGGTGAGCAGTAAGCTAACAACTCCATCTTTTAATCACTTCTAAAGACAGTTCCAAAGGCTGAGAATATACAGGTCATGGAAAACATTACTTTTAATAGGAGTACATGTGCATTCCATCTTTAATTTACCAAAGCAATTTCATGTAACTTTTACTGAAGTTTTACTTAACATACATTAATTCTTACCAGAACCCCAAAGAGGCAGGTATTGTTACTGTCATTTTACAGATGACTTCACAGGCTCACAGAGGATAAAAAGTGGGCCCCTGATGCACTGATTTTTATTTGGCTACCAAGTCCTTGCCCTTAACAAATAGCCTTGTGAAAGTGCCAGGGAAGATGCTATTTTGTAGATCAAAAACTGGAAGTCTTTTGACCAGAGTAAAAAGTAGAAGACTCAAGCCCAAATCCAACTGAGTCCCAAATTAGTGTACTTTCTCCCACACCGTACTGTGGATGATCACTATCACAGCATGGCACTAACAACACTTTCTCCAAGGCCCCACCATTCATTTATTCTTTCAGATAACATATGTCTACTGAGCTCTTACTCTGAGTCAAGCAATGCATTGGGTGTAAAAGATTTAAAAAATAAAAGAATCAGGTAGAGATCTTGCCCTCAAGTTGCCTACATCCAACAGAGGGGATAAGCAGGCACAAAGGCAGTTCTAATATAGGTTAAAGAAGAAATTGTTGCTGTTTCAAAGGTAGAAATGATGGTAAATAAAGTTTGAAAGGGGTTGAGATTCATCATCCCCAAGAAAGATAAATGATTGTCTGAGTATGTGGAAGGGACCTATTCACTAAGCTAATCTCTAAACTTCAGCAACTTACTGAGGATTTCTAAGTCTACAAAATCCTAATAATTTGAAAACAAAGGAAGAGAAGCCTGCAAATGCAAATGCAATTTTGGTCAAACTAGTTATACCCAAGGTAATCAAATAGTTGATGAAGGAAGGTTTCTTCCTACAGAAATAGTCTAGCTAAAAAACAGGAATGAAATGATAGAATTGTCACCATTTTACAATAAAATAATGCATTTAAGCTATGATAATCAACAGTTGCTAACGTTACAAAAGGAGATTATGTGCCTCCTAAGAGAAGAATACACCTCCACCTATGAAGCAGTCTTGTCAAAAATCCAAATCTGAATTTAATTGAGATTTTAAATCTAATTAGTGGCTCACAGGAAATACAGGGGACAGAGGAATATGGTAAATGTTACAAGGATGCAATTAACAATATCCAGTGTGTGGGAAACTCTATAAGACAAATGAATGGATTTCTATTAACAAATTACAGTAGGGAAAAAGAGTGGGAACAGAAGCCCATAGATTAAGAGATTTAAGAGATATACCATTCAAGTAATAGGTGAACATTCTTTGGATCCTGATTAACAAAATGAAATGTTAAACAAAAAAATCAAATAAACCTAACACACACAAAAAGTTATAAGATAATCAGAGAAATCTGAACAGTCTTGTTAGATGATGCTTTTAAGGAACTGTTAAATTCTTTTAGGTATAAAAATAGTATTGTGGTTATCTTTTTAAAAACGGACCTTATCTTTTAAAGATACATATTGCAAAAATTGTAGATTGACTAGCCCTTGTTGTGTATGGGCTATGAGCCCTTGGACATGATGCCTGTCTAAACATACTGCCAACTCCTGATCATTTAGAATGATCTATTACATGGTCATTAAAAACACAATAAGCCAACCATCCAACAAAACTTCTAACTTATCTTTTTGCCATGCCTTAGATTTTAAAGTACATGGGAAAGGGAGGGGTTATGTGAAGTTAGATCTTTCTTAGGATATTTTTAAATGGTTGTATGCAAACTTTTGCATTTAATTGCATATCTGTAATTTCCAGTAATCTAATAAAAGTAATAATATTCATTTTCTAAAAACAAATATAGTAAGAACAATCATATATTTGTGCTTCAGGAAAACTTGCTACTTTGGGGAAAAAACTATCTTTATAGTGAAAAAAATCCCGTTATAAGATAGTAGGGAGCTTCAGTTTGAGTTTGCCTGTAGTTTCAGTTTAGAATCTTATGTATTGGATTTTCCTTAAGTGGGGCTCACCTGTAGATTCCTCAGGGAGCAAGTCCATCCATGCACTTGCCACCTGGCATCCCACTCCAGGAGACCAGAGGGTTCTTGATATCACTTTCAATTCCTTCAGATGTATCTCTGGAGTTTTTTAATTGAAAACCTCCCAGTCTCTTCTATTCGCCCTGTGGCTCTGCTACAGGCCCTGGCAGAGCAGGATCTTTTAGAGAGACCCCTTAATTTGGAATGAAACCCCCCAGCCAACAGCAAGTGCTCACAGGACAATAGAACTACAGCACTTCACTGCAATGCACTTTGCATCCTTGAGCACTCAAGGGGGTAACCTTAATGAGCACAAAATATTCATCTCTAATAAGAACATGCTGTCATAATCACCCTCCATGTGATAAATAGCCTAGAGGTTTTCTCTTTGTTAGGTTAATGCTTTTCCACAAGATAATTTAACCAATTCTCTAAAAAATAATCACACGTTATCAAGCCCCAATATAATAATATGGTGGTTTTTTTAATGTTTTGAATCTTGCCTTAAATAAATCTCATCCAAATAAATGCTCCCTTTTTAAGCTGGCACTAACGTTAGTGTTGTTCATTGTAATCAGGCTCCCAGTTGGCTAACTCCTCATCTAACAGTATGTCTTCTGATTTCATTTGAGCAAAATTTATCATCCACAAGCAAAGACAGAAAATGTGTGAATGTCTAAAGCTTATGTAAATTAAGAGGCCATGCACGCTGGTCCTAAAAATAGTAGATAATTATAGGCATTTCTTCCCCATACAATAATTATAGGACTCCTGTCATCTTTTCTATTCTCTTTAAGGTCACAGTAGTATTATACAAAATTTACAGTATATTACAAGTTAAAAACACAATAATTAGCAACTGTGCATCTTCGGCACCAGTGATGAATGTTCACAGTAAAAGTTTAAAAGAAAGAGCATTATTTGTTTTATGTGGACAGTGCACACTTAAATTTAATCATCAACTCCTGCTACCCAATAGGCAATATTCTCTCACTATTATAATGCTATTTACCAAGTTCATAGTACACCCTTGGGCTGAATTCATCCTTAACAAAGAGACAGGAAGCCAAATCTCTCACCATCATCTCAACCAGGTGCACCATATTATTTTAAATTTAATAATTCTGTTGAACATATTGAATGATAATGAGCAAGCTTAGAGAAAGTGCCAAGGATTATTTTGACCATTATGATCAACATCTGATTTAGGGGAAAAAATCCTCTCACTAAATAATGTGAGTAGTTTGGAGGTTTGCTTATTTAATACACAATGGAAGTTGTTTTCCCCATGCTTGTTTATATCATTCATTGAGGGGAGGGAAAAGCTATAGATATTATGCTTCATTAGAAAAAAAGTATTTTAACAAAAAAAGAAGGTTTATCCTTAGCTCTTAACTATCCACACTAATTGGAACAAAGAGGCACAGATAATACAAAATGACAGAATAGAACTATCATTTCTATTTTGCTTAAGGACACAGTCAGACAACCATGCACCCTCACTTTAGCCTTTCCCAGCTCTGTCATGCTGTCAAAAGTGGTTTAGGAAGGATGAGGATTCAACAAAAATGGGGCAAGAGAAGTTTCTAGAAGCCCAGAATCCCCTATCATAAAACCCACTTGTGGTTGCCTCTGTCATTTGGTTTGCTCAGCTGCTTCATGTCTCTGACTACAATGGCTCCTTTTCTCACCTACCATACTGGTGTCCAAGATGGTTACTGCAAACATCAATGCTCATCTCTAGGGCTGTGCTGCCTCAAAAACAGCTTACACCCACAGACCAGCATCCCAGGGGAACTGAGAAATAATCAGAGCAACCATTCTGTTTGGTGTAAGAAACTGACTGAGTGACCATCTCAGCCATTCCCCTCCTGTTTCCATAGCTGAGAGCAGAATAGTATGCACAGAAATTAAGAGCCAGAACTTCTTGGTTCAAATCCCAGTGCTACTCTTCATTAGCTCTATGAGCTTAGATGTAACCTTTCTATGCCTCAGTTTTTGCATCTATAAAATAAGAAAGCAATAGTACTGAGCATTAAAAGAATATATGTTTTAAGTAAGATATATACATAAGCATTATGTGATTAAGTGTTCTCTGGCCACTGAGAGTTGCTGTGACAAGTGAATAGACTTCAAAAATAATGTAAAATATGACATTTGATTAAGAGCACAAGTTTTGGGATCAAGTAAGTCAACAACACATAAATCTCTGTCTTCGGCCAGGACATCTGTTCTGAGCTGTAGGCTGGCTGGTCCATCCAGCTGCCTAATTGACGTCTCCCCTTGGATGTTCTCAGGCCCAGCAAGCACAGCTGAATTCATTATCTTCCTCCATGAAACTGCTTCTCTTGTTCTCCACCTCAATGAGTAATGCCATCAAAAGAGTGAATCCTTCACCCTCATCTCCTTAAACCCTGATTTCCAATCCACTAAAAAGAGAAAAGACTTTCGCTGGTGTGGATAAAATGAGAGTTCCTGTGGCCAGGATTCTCACCTGGCTGTGTTGACTAGCTCACTGCACACCTGTGGGCAAAACATGGCTGCTGACTCTAATAAAAGAGCTCCGCCCAGTGCTCTGGGCACGACACAGTGGCAGGGCCGCAAGGCTGCAGGAGAGCAGAGCAGAGGCTGGAGTGGTGGCAGTGCCGAGGACAGAGGCCCAGAGGACGGCTGTGGGGGATGGCTGTGTGGACAGAGGGGCCCAGAGGACGGCTGTGAGGACAGAGGGGCCCAGAGGACGGCTGTGCAGACAGAGGAGCCCAGAGGCAGAGACTGGCTTGCTGCATGCAGACTCGCTCTGAGTAAATGGGATTTTAGTGACTGACCTGCCACCTGGAAATAAAGTTGAGTATAACCCTTTCACCCCAAGAACGTTTTGCTGTCAATTTCTTTGGTCACACTGAATCCATAGCAAACTTGCCTGGGGCTGAAACCCATTGGCAAGACTGCTGGGTCCCAGCATACATTCCTCCCTTCCCCTTTCTCAATAGTCTTCATTTCCATTCGGTGAACCATGTGGCTCCAAGAAAATTGATCCCACAGGTCTAGAAGCGGAGCTCGTGATTTAGGCTAAGTCATTCAGAGCATTCCATCATCCTAGCCTCACTAGCTGGTTCAGAAATCAGCATGAGATATAAATTGGCCCAATTGGAGTGAGACTTGAGATATTTGCTGGGAATGCTGGAACAAAGATACTCTCTTTTTCAAGTAGAATGTAAAGGAAGAAGCATGTAGCCTCGGAGCCACTGGCAGCTACCTTGGGAGCACAAGGGTAGTCCCTGTGTGATCAAGTGTATATGGCAGAAAGGAAAACAGAGTCAAACAGAAACCAGCCCCCTAGAGATTTCATTGAGCTTTGCCTGAACCCAGTCCTATCTCCACATATTACACTTACATAAACCAATAAATTCCCCCTAAGACAGTTTCTGTTACTTGAATTTGAAAGCATTTAAAACATTCAATCTAAAGGTTTACCTTCTACATATCTCTCTTCTTTCTATCTTTTCTACCACCACTACCTCAACTACTATTATTTCATATCTGGACTATTGCAATAGCCTCCTAATTAGTTTTCCTCCCTCTTGGGTTGTTCTCCTTCCCACTCTATTCTCCACAAGTAGTCAGCAGGATCTTTTTTAAAAATTCAAATGTGATTAAATCATTTATCAGCTTAAAATCCTTTAATGACTTATTGAGATTAGGATAAAGTCCGTATTCCTAATAAAGCCAACTAGGGACTCTGTGATTTGGCCCCTCACCTTCCTCAACATCCTCATCTTATGTCAGTCCCCCTTAGTCTTTAAAATCCAAGCACAGGTACCTTTTTGCAGCTACTTGAAGACACACCATGTTCTTTTCTGCCTCTGGTCTTCTGTACATGCTGTTGTCTGTATAGGACACCTCTTCCCCAGCCAGTGACCATGCACCCCACAAACACTCTTTTGCCTACCTCACCCTTTGGATCTCAATTGTATTCCTCCCAGAAGTGTCCAAGTCCCCCTGTCACATGTCCCAAACGTCCTCTGCGACTCTCCTTCCTAGCATCCTCATCGTTTTGATTACTTATTTAACTGTCTGCTTCCCCCACATCCATCTTCCTTAAGGGTGTATCATCACTATCTACCCCAGGATAGGCCGGGAACATAGCAAGTACTCAATGGGTTAATAATTGAGATACATACAAATTTTGTCTATGTCACTTTTTAGCTTTATAACCCTGGGCAAGCTACTTAACTTCCTTGAGCTTCTGTTTTTTTATCTTGAAAAAATACAAATGATAATACTCACTCACAAGGCTATTTAAGGATTAAATCTGGGCACATAGCAAGTGGTTAACAAGCCTCTGGTAAGGAGGCTATCCCAAGTCAAGAAGCTCCTTAAGTCTCAGGAAGTGAAAAGGTACTCAGGTGCTTTATAAAAGAATCTAATCTTCTAATAAAACTGAAGTGAGACTGTGAGGTTCCACTGTGAGAGGCTCCTTGAAAAGACCCCAAGGACAATGGTGGCCCTTTCCCAAAACACTAGGTGGATACTTCAGGAGAATTCTAATTGGTGAACCATCATGCTTATGCTTTCAAATAAATGACAAGAATGATTAGTCCCTGTTCTTTGTGATGTCGCTTCAAACTGTGAAGGCACTGGGGGACCCTTACCCAATTTTAAAATCATCAACTAATGCCCCATGGATTGTCCCTGTGTATTTAACTATATGAATGATATCTTGCCCAATATTGAGCACTGCATTAAGAAATGTATCTGTATGGCCTTGGTTCATTCAATCCTGAAACTATAAGGTAGGTCTCCTTATTTACATTTTAGGCATGAAGAAACCGAGGCCTCTATTCTGACTTCAACATTTAATTTCTTTACAGCTTTCCTAATTCTTTATAGCTTTCCTCTCACAGGTTTCCTAGTTTTCCTAGATTTTCTACTTCCTTGTTCATTTATCATCCTCACCAAATTATAAGTTCCTTGTTTGTTTTGAACACATGTTCACAAAAGCCCAGATTAGTAGCTGTTACATATTTGTTTGTAGTTAATATTTATTTGTTGAATAATGAGTGAATGGAAACCTCGCTTTGATAGAGCAAAGAGATGAGAATTTGGTATTTGAAATAAAGCAATGCACAGATTAGACTAAACATTCAGAAAGACTTAGCTTTCTCTGTAGCCTATTCAGTATTTCAATATCTGGGAACCAATTGGGAATATGCCAACGGCCCATTAAAGAGTCAGTGTTCAATGTGTAAAGACCTGCTTTCCCTCAACTCCTGAATGGCTGTTTGGTTTCTGCAGAGCATGCTATGTGGAGCCACAGGGCCCTCATTTGTATTAGAAGTAAGAGCCAGTTCTAAACTCCACTTGGATGCAACAAATGTGTTCTTTTGACTTAATGATATAACATTTTATCAGCCACATAAAAAATGAAATATATGTATTCATTTGCTATTTTGACATGCCTGCTAGAGCTATGTCAGCTGCTAACTGGTGATCCTTTTTTGACACCCTCCCCCAAGAGTATTTCATATATAAACATACTCTATTTGAACAAGACCAATGACAGCAAAATCGCTTGCTTCTCTCTAAAAAGACTCTAATAATGTGCATCAAGGGAGAGACGCATGGTCTAACAGAATTTTTTTCCCCAGTGTAAACCGTAAAATCCATTTCAATAGCCAGAATAAAGTAGTTTAAAGTGCATCGTGGTTAATTATATCCAAAGAGTAATAATAAAATCAACTATTAAATTTTAGAACTTCTCCTTTAAAGTGTTAAATATTTGGCAACTGCAACGCACTTAAATTTCTCTCACAACAATGCTTTCCCTTACTTGGTTAGCCTATAAGAATGCTTATGCAAACTCAGTGCATTTCCTTTCAAGAAATATTTCAAATAAGCCCTTTGTTTCTGCCAAATGCCTTTGGTTTATTTAAAAACCATAGCTTGATAGGAACATTCACTTAACAGGAGGATATAACTGAGTCACAAATCCTCTATAATAATTGATAGGACAAGACAAAAAAAATTGTAAAACCAAAACCAAAAGGTTCTTTGGGCCCTAATCCAGTGTTTGGGGCCTTGACTCAATTGCCTCTGTAGGTTTCAAGATTCAGGCATTTCCTGGCCTTTAAAACTTGGCCCTTGATAATGTCAGTCCACACCTAATGGAAGGGCAGTTGCTGTTCCCTGAAGCACACATCTGTACTTGACCAGGATGAAAGAACTGGGTTCTGTAGAAATCCAGGAAACAGCGACTTGGGCTCCTAGCACAGATTATGTAGCTAGGAATCTGCTCCCTTCGGTAACTTCACACTCAGATATAAGGATTAAGCTGCCCAGTGGAAGAGAATTCAGAATGTAATCTTCCAAGGCTGAAGGCAGTGGCTTGCCAAAATTCATCTACCCCTGTGTTATTTGTTTTGCTTTGATTTCCTATTTGAAAAGTTAACTGTCTCTCCAAATAATGTAGATGGTGAGCCCTCATTCCTAAAAAGGCACTAAAATATGTAGGTCACATCAAAGCCAGCCTACTGGCTTTAAAAGAAACCTGGAGGAAAATGAAAAACTTACTGCTATCTTAAGGATAGGGGTTCTATTCTAGGGACATCTTGCCAAATAGCCTTAGAAAATAGTTGTGTTTATAAACTCACTGGATTATGGAATAGATATTAGACTGAATTTATATCACAAAAAAGTCCACCTGGAAATTCCTCAGACAAACAGCAGAGGCCTCCAAGACCAGGGGAAACAGGACTGCTGTTCTGGATGGGATCTTCACAGCTACTGTGCATCTTTCCAGGGGGCCTCACTTACTTGCCTGCTCCTCCAAACCCAGATGCATATGAATGTTGGAGCACCCTAGTGAGAAAAACAAAGGCTGCCTCCTGCCCACCAGCTCCTGCACCTGTCCCTGCTGCACCCTCCAGACACTAGGCATGGGGTCTGAGAGGGTTTCCACAGGCAGAGAGTGGACATGGATGGCCCTTTTTAGGGTTTCCCTGTGGCCAGATGTTTAGCTAGGTGATCTAAAAAAGACTCATAGTTATAACCATGCTCTTGCTTTACAAAAAAAGTACCTGAGTTAATGCTATACCAAGACAATTCTTGGGAAAAGGGAGAGGGAAGGGAATTTGGCCCTAAGCAGTCTCAGCCCAAATTCTCAATAACATTTATTAAGATCATAACAAATGCCTGGTGTGAAGATACAATGATAAATAAGATATAAATGGTCCTGTTTTCCAAGGTCTTGATCACCTGGTGGAGAGACACTCAAGTCCACAAATAAATGCCATTGAGGTGTGACAGGTGCCACAACAGAGTTAGATACAAGGAAGGAAATTGAAAGGGACTGATACTTCAATTTAGGAATTCATGAAGGTTTCATTGAGGAGAATTCATTTAAATTGACCTTGAAAAAACATGATCAGGTAGACACAGGTTGGGATAGAGAGTGGTTCAAGGAAGAAACAAACCAGGCAAGGTATAGTGCAAAACATCTCAGTGATTATGGACCTAGAAGTGGTTCAGTATGGTTGGATTGAATCTGGTATGGGGGTGCCAATGTGCACATGTGGGGTTTTCTGTGAGATACCAGGTTTGGAAGGGGACAGACTGCAGGAGAACACAAAAAGCCTTGTATCCCAAGCAAAGTATTTGGACTTGATCCTGTAACTAGTGAGGTGTCATGAAGGACTTTAAGTAGATCAAGCTAGGCTTTAGAAGAATGATTAGTTAGGTCGCATACTGATGATTGGGTTGCCAGCAAACCTGGAGGTCGAGACCTCTTGGGGAGCTACTCATTTATTCATCTACATATTTATTGAGCACTGATGATGTATACTAGGCACCTTGCAGAGGCACCTTGGGAGAACAATTAAATGATTATGCTGGTGGTGGGGATTCAGGTGAGAGACATTTAGGAGCCTGCAGAGAACTTCTTGCAAGAGCAGTAGGATATGGGGCATCTACTAGGCTTGAGTGATTTCTGTTCTCTTCCTATTTTCTGTTAGCATCCAGAGGCAAGTAATTCCCATCTGTCTTCATTTCAGCATGTAAAAAAGCTTGCTCTCAGAAAAATCTAATAAACCCTAAGGTTTAGGGGGTTACTTTCCCAGAAGCATCTGTCTCCAAGCAGTAATCAGAAGCCTTGAATCACGGGAAAATGTCCTGATGGTAAATTTCCAGAACTGGGTAAAAGGGTAGTTTTCAATCAGTAACTCAGCTCCACCTCTCAGGACAATCCTGGATTCTAGGCAAAGCAGGAACTAACTAGTTTGACGTTGGCACCTCCACTCCCTGGGCCCAAACTCCCAGGTCTCAGATTTCTTCTTTCTTGCCCGTCGTACTTCGTCTTGCTTAGTGTACACACATATGCATACATGCATGCACGTGCACACACACACATGCAGTCATGGTGTGGTCCTTGCCCTAAGAAAAAAATTTTTTCTCGTCACAAAATTTAAGATCTCTGCTCAGGAAAGACCATGTGCTTTTTGAGAACAGTTCCAGAAATCTTCCTGTTGTCCCGTTATAGAAGTGGATCCTTGCCAGGTGTTTCCTGAGATTGCAAACTCTTCTCAGAGTGAAAATAACCTCAGCATTAGAAGTTCCTTGTGTGAACTTGTCTCCTGTCCCTCCTCTCCACCTCGAAAGCTCTCACTGTCACTTCTCTCCTCCGTCCTTCCCACCTCCTCTTGGCACCTCCTAAATTCTTCACCTGTGCTCCAGATACTGGCATCTATTCCTTCAGGAATTGCTTTTAAGATTTTTCTCTCACTTATTTCTCCTTACTTTTTATTTAATTTTTATTCTCTTTTAATTTTTCCTTTTATTTTCTCTCTTGCTTTCATGTCCCACTTCTCCCTCTCCACTGGTCATTCCCTTCACTTGCTTTGGTCCCCCTTACCCTCCTTCACACCTGGTGTCTCCCCAAGTTCCTCCCAAGTCAATCCCCTTCCATTCACCAGTGTTCTGTTCCTTACCTCCTATATCTTTATATGATCTCCGTGCAATCATACTTCTACCCAACCTCCACCCTCCCCACCTCCAGCTCTCCTGAAACTGCTTCTTTAAGGGCTGCTGCTGACTTTCCTCTTGCCAGATTCAACTACAGCTCTAGTGGCCTCTAGTAGGTGAGAAGCATTTTCAGACATTTGCAATTTGCCATCTTACCAATGGGTAATATGTGTAAGCACTCTGTCATCTTCAAAACAGGCACAGTGATGATCACATCTCTCTCTGCTACTAGATTAAAATAGGATGTATGTAGATGGACTTTGTAAACTACAGATTGCACTGCAACTACTAGTCATCGCCATGCTTGCCCTTCCTATCCACCCTGCTGACCACCCCATCCTTCCTGAGTTCTCCCAGCCTGAGCTTCCACTGCACAATTCTGGGCCTCCTATTTCTCTGTCCCTCCTTCTCTGACTCCTTTGCCTCTTTTTTAACAGGCCAATTAAGGGGATCCCACTTAGTTTTGTCCCCAGTCTTTCTTTCTCTGCATCCTCATCCTATCCCACTTCAGCTACCCCTTAGGTACAGATCTTCAACTCAAGCCCAACTCCTCTCTAGAAGTCCTAACTCAAACTGGGATCCATGTCAACCCAAAATGACAAAGATGGAGCCCATTTTCTTATATGCCAAGACTGAGAAGTCTTCTTTACTTCCTTATTTCTCTTGAAGGTGCCATCATTTTCCTGCTTACATACCTTCTGAGATTAGAAACTAAGCACCTTATGTCCTCTGGATTTCTTCTAAGTTTAAATAGTGAAATAGATAGCCTACCCCTATGTATCATTTATCTATTGCTATCTGTTGAATGGCCCCAATACTGAAAGTTTAATTCAATAACTATTCAGTTCAGTTCTGTGTATCATTTTGCTGGTCTCATCTGGACTTAATGTGCTTCTGTATTCAGCTGCTGGTCAGCTAGGCCACTTGATTTGTGGGGTTGGCTGACTGCTGGGAAAGGTGGGTACTAGAGCACACGTCTGTCACAATCTGGCAGGCTAGCCTGGGCTCATTCACTGGGCTATTTAGGGTTCCAAGAGCAGCCAGAAAGCAAACTATGACACAGGAGCATTTTTAAAGTTTCTATCTGTCACATGTTTGCTTCCATCTCATTGGCCAATGCAAAGCACACAGTCAGAGTCAGTGATGGGAGGCTGCTCAAAATGGCACAGATAAAAGGAAGGAAAGAAATCATGGATATTTTTGCAACAGCCAGAGTCAGTCAACCTGGACAGAAGTTTGCACTTCTCAGGCATGGACTCTATGAAAAACCTCCTATACAGAGCATTCTCCAAGAAGCTCCATTAAAGTTCCCTGATGAATAGTAATTTAACCCATCCTTGCTCAACCTTTTCTAAAATACCTGTTAGTATCATTTAGTACCATTGCTTTCTATGTGTTCTAATTATCATGAAATCCTAATGGTCCCTTCCTGGCATTCCCTCATTGCGTGGTAGAAAAGCCTAATGCCTATAGGCCAGACTTAAAGCCTCAGGGACATACAGCAGGTTTCTTATCAAGGTAATCCTGTCTTTAAACACGAAGGCTCATCCAGGGCTGAACCCAGCCCAAACTGGGCAAAGAGTTCCAAGACTGTTACAAAAATCATGTAGATGTGACTAGCCAAGGACCAGGCCAAGCCACACCTCACAATAAGTTACACAGATATATTGTTTTGTTCTGTGTGCCCTGGAGGGCCATATCGTGTAATGTTTGCAGTTTGAGGGGAAAAGATGGTGAGCAAGGTTTGCCTTGCATACAAAGAGAAAAGGACATGGTTCCTGACCTCAGACATCTCATCATTGTGGTGCCATTGAGAGAGAATGTGGGCCTTCAGAGATGGGGATGCTCTTAGTAGGCCAGAGTTGTCAAGGCAGACCTCAGGGGAAATGCACAACTTGAAATAAGTTTTGAAAGAAGAGGAGAGAGGTTTCAGGTGGGGGCAAGAGCATGAGAGGTGAGATGAGAGTGATGAAGCACAGTTAGGCTGGCTGCCTGGGATAAAAGCCTCCACTGGCAGGGAGGGCAAGGAGAGACGCTGCATAAATAATGTGGACCAGATACGGATGCTTCCACTGCCTCCATGATACAGTTTTAGTTTAACAAGGAACCTTCTTATGATCCTGACAAGGGAGAGAATGAGGAGTGTTCTGGGGGGAACATTAAATTGGTGACATTAAATTACAGGGGAAGAAATGAAAGCAGGGATATTAACTAGCAATATGTATTTGGTATTTGAGCAATCTAGGAGCAGTCCAGGTAAATTAGGACAGAGACCAGAAAAAGGGAGAGGCAGATCCTAGAGATATTACAGAAGACTCAAATATCCATGTCATAGTAAGCTATTTCCCAGAGTTCAATTCGGGGGAAACTGTCCTTTCCTCGTGGTCTGTAGAACAACTTGCCAAGAGCGCTAATTATACCAGTGTGAAAAACCACATCAGATAAATAAATTCACATTCTCCAAGTAAAGAATTTTGGGGATTGGGAGAAATCTTAATTGTTTCCTTAATTGTATAAATGTAGCACAAAGAATACTATTGGGTTGAGATGAAAATGTAGCATTTTTTATATTTAATCTTGTAGTCAGTCAAGATATGGTTCTAGGTTATGTGTTCAGTCATAGCCTAAAGCTATTAACTAACCTTTACATGTAGTTACCTCACTCAGTGTTCTCAACTGTTAAAAGTTAGAATTAGTAATAATTCCATTTTATAGTCAAAGGAACTCAGAGAGGTTAAAGCATCTTTCTAAGATTACTTGTTTAGTAAGATAGAGAGCAGAAATTAGAATTCAAGCCTTTGGCTTCAAAGCCCGTGCTCTTCACCCCACGTCACTGAATCTTCAGTCCAACACTGCAAAGCGGAGGTTTGTTCTTTTTAAAGAATCGGAATTAAAGGATCAGAATTATAGGTGTTTGTTCTCTTTAAAGGATCAGAATTTTAGGACATAGGCTGATGAATCCTGACATTTCCTTAATGTAACAAGTTAAGTCGTTAAGAGAGAACAACTTGAGATTTTCTTCCACTGGTGGGCCAGACAGATAATAAAAATGATAGCAAAGGTTATTAAAATTTATATGGAGTACAGCACAGATTGGAATAACTACAAAGTGAATTCTTTAAGCTGCAACAGAAAGGTGGTGAAATAGCACAATATGAAAGAAAACTCTCCTCTAGCTTCAGATGCCTAAACATGCCATCAAAAGACTGCTCAATTCTCAAATGCCACTATTTTCTGACTCCTCCACAACCTGTTCTTAATGCAAAATATCAAAGTCAGCTGGATAGTAGGTGTCCCAAAATGTCTTAATTCAGAGAATTAGTGTTAACTGAGCCTGATTAGCTCCACTTATCTCTAATTAATTACCTTTATCTAATTAGACACTTTGTTTCCGGTAGACATAGAGTCAAGTAGACTAGATTATTAGTGTAGTCGTTGTGCCTTTACAAAATCCTGAAATTAATGAAACGTGCAAAAGAATCTGTGGTTCTAATTGCACAGGTGTTGCCTTATGGCAAAGCTTTATCATCTGATTACACCAAGGGGTTATTAGTGACTTTTTATATAGAGGATGAGCCTATGAAATGTACCTTAGCAACAGCTCATTAGTTTAGGGTTGTTACTGTATTATTTATTACATTCAGCCTTCCCCATTATCTAGATTGATTCATGGACCCATATATTTTTTTCTCTCCTCTGTGCAGAAAAAATAAAATAAAATAAACCATCATTATGAAGAGTCCAGATGCAATGTGGGAAAATGCAGAATGTGTTCATCAGCTACAATTCAATTCTTTAAGACAGAAAGCTCTAAAGTTAGATGAGATTAGAATCAAATTTATGTTTTTTTTTCCAATGGAAAAAGAACCAATTTAAATTACTGAGGAGTGTGTAATGACTCATATATGTGATCAAAAAAAGTGTATGTACTAACGTCTTCACATAACTGAATTGTCATATCAAGATATGTGGAAGAAAAAAGCAAAATGTTTACACTACTATATATTTGTATTTGTTTATTTTTACTTCACATCTTCCCAAAATGTGTTGAGGAAACATCTTTATATATGTTTACTCACAATATTTATAAAAATGTACCTCTTGTTTTACTTTTTGCCTCTTTTTTAAGGGTGGATTTGTTACCAGAGGGGGAAAACTAACAAATTATACAATCCAGCTTCACTGAAAAAGCAAGATTTCAATGCCTACTTACAAAAATGAAAAGTGCTTTTTCATGGCAAGGTTATATGTCTGCAAAAGACTTAAAATATCTGAACCTTTGTATTTTCAATTTTTTCCCCTTATAATCATTTGGAGAAGCACTATTTTTCACAATCATAGAGCAATTAAACAGCTAGAAGAAAATCCAGCCACAATCCTATTCCAACATACAAACATGTTTATTGACAAAGCAGTAATTCCTTTAAATAATTTGTCAACATAAATACATCAAATGGGTTTGAAAATCATTTCTATGTTCCCCAACAAAAATTCCTCCACTGATTTGAGCTATATATTGCTGTTCATGTACTGCTGAATCTGAACTAGGGAAATGATAACAGGTAACTGTTATATAGAGCATGACAACTAATTTGAGTGGTAATAATGAATATTTAATGATCTTCCTTTCAAGCATGAATATATAACTTTTCGTGTATTCCTTACCAAAGTTATAATCATTAATCTAAAAATTATAGTTGTAACTGAAATAATACCCAGGAATTATAGATTATATAGCCAAGTCAGAATATTGCATATATATTCCTCACAAATACAAACACAGGGGCATGTAGGAAGCTCCAGCCTCCTGTTTCATACAGTCCAAATTCTCTCTTTGAAAGGTAGGAAAGTCGCATGATTAGTAGAGAAGCAGCTATTATTTCTATCAGTAAATAAGTATAATGTAGCCAAGGTCATTTTCCTTCTTCACTCACTCATATTTCTGAACAAAAATAACAAATATATAAAAATGTGCTTCCTATATTGGGGTAATAGTTCTAGAATGCTCTATTTGAATCAAGGAAAGAGTAAACATAAAATTTACCAGAAATGTAGAATTTTTATATCTTAAATTTCATTTGTTTTATGTAGGTAATTTTCCCAGTTAATGTCCCTCTATCAGAAACTGCAAATGTGACTTTGGGAAAAGAAAGAGATCTGAAAAATGTATAAAATGCTTTAAATTGGGCTTTGTTTGCTGGTGGAAAACACTTTTGGTTAAATTTCCAAGTTACATCATTCCTGGCGATCAATAAGATCTGCATAATTTCATATGCCTGCGATGTTGCAGAGAAACACACCTACTTCCTTTCCTGACTGAGTTTGCTTTTCTTGTTGCAGGGTGGTTAAAAACCAGTGCCATCACAGTCTCAAATATGTAATTCTACACCAAACCCCGGGGCTCTATATTATCTTTTAATTGTTTTAAAAGGCACATTGTGCTTACAAAGTTCAAAGGGGGAAAATAGCCTAATAATGTGGAAAACAATAGCCAGAAAAATCTGCAGTTTTTCCCAGTTCTGACCCTCTTTATCAGAAATTAAGCATCCAGTTGAATGGTGCCTCATGCCATGCCGGCCCCAGCTCAGCCACACCGTTTTGCCTCTTTAGGACACAGGCTGACAGGCCAGAGGGCCATATATAGGGTCACATTCTCCAACAGTGTACATACTTGCTGAACACATTTTTAAGTGAGTAGGTGTTCTTGACCAAAGCAAGCTGAAAGAAAATCAAGTGAGAAAAGGTCCAAATGCCCATGGTAAACTATAAAGTACTTCAGAAATATAAAATGGCAACATTCTTAGGTAACGTCGCATTAGGATACTAAACTACTGATGACGCTTCATTTGTTCACCGCAGTAGTCTTGCTATTGCCCCTACAAAGACATGGCATATAGTCAATAAAGTCTGTCTTTCCTGGGTTCCTTCCTAGCCTTCCATTCTAGGTTTCTTCTGATGGAGAATTCCTATTAAAGAATGCACA